>NW_019211868.1:0-9895 GCF_002443255.2 Varroa destructor | reverse complement strand
ATATATATATTAGTTCGGCCTTTAATATTGCGTGGATTTTCCTCTAATTGTTGTTTCATTGTTTAATAATCACGGTATTTCAATATTCATACGGTAGCAATCGACGAAAGCCAAAATGTCATCTCGTTTCTCAAAAGCTGATCTTGGCTCTTTTAGATTAATAGAATGGGTATTTCGGCTTAATAATTTTACGATCAGTGTTTGGGATTAATTAAGTTTTTTTTTTCAAACTGATTTCTCTTCGGTATTTAATGATAAACATTCTGTCCGAATTCGAGCTGCGACGATGCAAGCGGGTTCGCATACAGCGTACGCCGGCCTGGAGCGGTCCTTTTGTGTGCGCATGAAATCGACACTCACTAAGAGAGGCTGCCATTTCAAGTCTTCTGGCTACAGGGTTGTCTTGGTGTTGTGTCATCTTCGGCCGCAGAGCATCTACACATCCTCCGCCCCTTCCCTTGGAGGGGCGCAGCTTAAAGGTCAGCCTGTTCTTGGTAAGTTCGTCTGTTGGCTCCTTTCAATTTCGAGTAGCACCTTTCCACACTTCGAAAAAAACGAGCGAAAAACGTCCATCAAACTTGTCGAAAATGTTCTCCCTTTACCACGCCGCTATCGAATCACGTTCGTATCATTGTCTGACTAGAATGCCCATCTTCCTGCCATAGCTGGCCCAGTAAGGCTTGTCCACAACTCCAAATGAGATATAATGTTCTTTTTTAGAATCAAGAGATTTAAAACCATATAGTGTCAGAGTAGAAATGAAATAATTGCACGTGTGATTGTCAACTTTAGGGCTGGTGGGTTTGGCGGTGGCCCTACCTCCGCCATCTGTGAACGAGGTACGACTTGGCTGCGATATGTTCGTAACGCGGGTGAACCTTGATTTCCGGGTGTCGCACTGCGAGCCTAGGGTGCAGCAGCTGTTAGACTATAATGCCGATGATCTCACAGGCCGGAGTCTCTATTCGCTTGTGCACGCTCAAGATGTTCAACGACTTAGACAGCTACATATGGACATTATGCATAAAGGTTTGTTTATAATAACACGTAACCTTTAAGATATTTAGTACGATGGACTCGTTACATCATACAGTAACGTCTACTCCATCCTATTTAACACCACTAGAAGCATTCATGACGAATCGCTCTTCAAAGCACCTGTTAGAAAAAAAAAAACGTGTATTATTGCTGAACCTCCAGAAGTCACGTTACACGACTTGCTGCTTCAATAAGTTGTTCATTATGTATGATCGTCCGTTGTGTCATGACCCTGTTTAGGGCAAGCTATGAGTGGTTATTATCGTCTTATGAACAAAAGTGGAGGCTTCAGTTGGATCCAGACGTGCGCGACGGTCATCTGCGCATCAAAGCAAAGTTCACAGGAGGAACAGAGTATCATCTGCGTAAACTACGTTATCTCGGCGGGGGAATTCGATTCGGTAGTGATGGATGCGAGCCAACTTCCTGGCTATCGGGAGCCTTCTCCGCTTAAACGGGATTGCGGTAGCCCACCCGTTTCACCCCTGCCAAAACCTCATCATACGCTCGCTTCGGGAGTTGGCACTTCAGCAACATTGACTATGCACCAAAGCAACACGGCCGATCCTCTACCGTTAAGCACGTTACCGATATCGGGCGTGTCCAAGCTGGAACCTGTGAAGGCAAGTGTTACCCACCCCTTCCTACACTACCCGAGGAGAAGTAGTCCACACTATAAAACAGGTATCTCACGGACGTAGGTTAGAATATAGTATAGATATGTGTCTAAGTAAATCCATACTAATACCGTTCCTGGTTGTACTGGTGATTACGGCCATTCAGCTTTGTCGGTGCATCACATCGACGCGCGAATCCGTCTCATTGGTATGTAGCATACCAAGCTAATACTTGACGGAGTGCGAGTATGTGCTAAGCTAATTGTCAACTAAGGACCTAATTATCATAAGTATGCCATATACGTAGATATCTTTAATTGACACTTCTTATCTATGCCCCGTAGTTTTTCCATCAATTGTCTAGATAAATGATCGCTGATCTAGCGCAAAGTTAAACGGTAGCTTAACTTGCTTGTGCTGTGTTCGTCAATGGTTGATTATAGGACGTATCCTGTGACCCTGTATCGAGTCCACTCACATACGAGGTATTGGACGACCCTAAAGCACGCAAAAAATACAACGGCGGACACAGTGGCGGTAGTGGGAAAAATCGCAAACGACCAGCCGTGTCTGACTCTCCCGAGGATGGCGAGATGAAGGAAAAGAAGGAAATCTCAGAACTCTCACGGCCGTGGAAGAGTGGTGCTAGCGATAACAGTAACGTTAAAGATCTTGAAGACGCTATGAAGAAGCATCTTCCACCACCACCTTTACCGTCACAGACTTCGCTGGACGCAAATAACAGACTGATGCCTCAGCCTCCGACGATACAGTGGATAGGTGGGTTTGGGTAAGGGAAATAGCCTGATAAGTTGAAAGTTAAAATCAGGCTGTAAAAGCTGTTGGCCGTAGGCCCTGTTTGGTGAAAATGCCGATTTCAATAAGTGATACTGAGGTGATAATTTGTTTCAAAATGCTACCAAATCTCCTACCATGGAGACATTTACGGCCTCCAAAAGCCTCTTATGCGATATCCAGCTTAAAAGGACCCTGAGGATAATATATAATCTATATCTTCCCTTCAAACGCCTGTTCTTAAAAGCTTAGCAAACGCAACTTTGAGCGCTTATACGTATGTTACGCCGCAGTCTATGCTACACTGCACGATGATGATTACGTTCGTTCTGTCCCGTTCTATGATCCAGGTGCACCTGCGCCTAGCACGCCTCCCAGCGCAACGTCTTCTCTCCTTCGTCAGTTGTATGTGAACCGTGAAACCGTCATTCGACAATCGAATCAACCAGCTGCTGGCAATGGCCGTTCGCCCTATACGCCGTATGGCGATGTGGCTCCGGCGGACGCTTACCATCATCATAGTCATGGAGACTTTATGTTGCACCATAATCCGGCAGGTTTAGGTGCGCCGTATAATGGTTACGAAGCCTATCCACAGGGAAGAGATAATTTAGTGCCGGGAATGATGACCCCAGTGGCCACGCTCCCTTCAATGACATCGATGACTTCAATGACATCTATGCAGAGACATGTCCCGTACGAACTACCCCTTCGGCCCCAGGTGTTGGTGCATCCCAGCCTCGACTATGCGCCTCCTCCACCCATTCATAACGAACCGCAATTGTATCATCACCTATCAGGTATAATAATAATAAAACCGACTCCTATTCACAGTAAAATAACATAAACGAAGCCACCATACGTGTCTCTAAATAGCTATTATTTGTTTTTATATATAACTGCTGGTGCGGTCTCGTTTACAGGCGGCAACCCGTGGTATCCACAGCCTAATTAAGGCTGACTCGAAGAACTTGAATGGCAGTTGCAATATCTAACAGAGTGATCGATAAAACTAACGAGGACGAAAGCATCAACCGGACACAATAATACCAGCAACGCCGACGTTAACTGTATTAGGCTATCTATCGTAGTTCAGTAACTACAGGACCACGTGTTCTTAAAGCTGTTCGGAAGTGATAAACAGTAAAAAAAAAAAAACGATATGATTTGTATCTATTGAATATGCCCTAAGAGAATCACTCATCAATCCGCAAGAAGCATCAATTAATTGAATCCGGTTTTGGACCGCGCGGAACCAGCGAATGTTCGAACCACGAGGTTGACTATCGGACGTGATGTCACCAATCTATACACATACTAGATTAGATAGATTGATATGTATAAATAAACAAAATAGGTGAAGAAGACACGATGACACACGAACTGTGACGAGGTCTGGTCGCGAAGACTGAATACTTAGTGCTTATGAAAAAAACGCGTACAGAACGCGATTTGAACGCGCCTTATATACCGCCTTTGATGGGCGCGACTGTAACAAATTGTATATACCTGTGATAGAGTAATTTAGAGAGATAATTCTATCCATAAGAATTAAATTGTTGATAAAATCAACTAGATGACGATGATGCGTCAGTAATCGAGAAAAGTAAACAACAATGAAATATTAGAGAAAGGGTGGTCAGTTCAAATAAAAGAAAGAGGTAAATAAAGTAAATATATAAATAGCAGAAAAATTACAAGTGTGGTGTAGTACGGGGCCTGTCACCGCCGTTAATCATTGGCGCTCCTGTAAAAATAAACGAAATATCAATAGTTGATTGAAAAAATCGAATAAAGCAAACATTAACATAATATAGATGTAATATATGTCGATACACACACACACACACACACACACAAAATGACGACGGTGATAATTATCATCATGGCGTTCAATAAACGTTTGTATTTATAAGCGTGCAAATAGTATTTGTACTCAGTTGTCTCTGCTTGGATCTATCGATGCTTCAAAGTTGGCTGTCTCATCATAAGACCCTGTAGTTTCACTGTGTTGTAAGCGTTTAGACTTCAAGCCTAGGCTTTGGATTCGCGGATCGTCAATACCACTGGCGATCGGTCAAAATAACGAACCGACTCTATCTAAAAAAATTGAATAGCTTGGGTATTTAGCCCTCGCCCCACCCCCCGCCCCCCGTCCGATTCCAAGGCCAGACATACACCAACACCCCCCCTGCTGGAGAAAAAAGGGCCAACAAAGGAGCTCAAAGCAGCACTTTTTTCAGAGGTGACGCCAAGTAGGAAACATGTACACCAGTTCATAGGATCCAAAAATGACTCATTTATTTGAATTAAGCAGTTCGACTGTAACAGCTGTTGGCGCTAGACGTACCTGATAAATATGGGACACGTTCAGTGGCGTATATCGGAGACCAAGACCTCGACCTCTATGCCATCCGGGTAAGCAATCTGATATGGTTTTCTCAGAAATGTCAACCATTTTTTGTCTTCTGAAAGCTCGGCACATATTTCAATGGACGCTTGTCCGAAAGGGCTCAGTTTCTCCCAGAGTAAAGCCACTTATCTTCTAAAAAATATCCTTTGGAAGGGAAAGGTAAGGATCACTCTATTATTAGAAGTAGCTCTATCAGAAATTGTCGGTGATTGACTCGGCGGTAAACGTCAAGTGCATATTGCTGAGTAAGGTTTACTGAGGAACTCCATTGGCTGTACTGGCGTCTTACTACACGCCACTTCGTTTATTGCCAGAATAAGGAGCTAAATAAAGAACGACTTATGTTAGTACGCTACTTGAGGAAACATGTGATTTCTATTGCATGAAGCGTACGTTTGCAGAGCTGAGAAGTTTTCGACAATCATGCGTGTCGATGAGCGCTAAGGAAAAGTAAGTAGTAAGAGCCATAATTGTTTACAGGCAACGAATCAATACGATTGGGGGTGATGTCATGCGTCTGTTTCGTTCGGGAAAGCCCACAATGCTAATTCAATAATCATAATACTAATTATTCACTTACGTATAAGGAGTCACAAATGGCGGACAGTTAGCTGCCCCTAGTGACCTATTGACACGCTTCACTTCGCATGATCAGCGGCAGCAGTAGCCGTGAGCATTCGACAACAAGGTACCCAAAGGCATAGCAAATTACGGTATCGGCAAAATACGGCAACGGAAAAATCATAGAGATGCGCATGTTTTGCGTGCGGACAGAAACAAGAGATTTATCATCAGTTTGTCTCAGTTTGTATTGAAATTACGTGCTACTTCTGACTGACGTAATTTAGCCTCGGCATCTATTACTCGCGAAAAGAAAGCTATGCTTGCCAAATCGCGAGCGGAACAAATCATGTCAACAGGTATATATGTGCATGGCTTATTAATTACCTAATCACATACTCGAACCGTATTATTTCGAGCTATACGTCCGGCACCGGCCTCATTCAGTTGGACGGCTGGCAACAACGGCACGAAGCAACGGGATTTCTAACTTAGACCATCGCGTATTCTTAGCATTAGCATGCTAATACGTTACCTATCGACCTGGCACCTATTAGGTTAACCTCCGTTCATATCGGTTCGAAGCTATTATATTTGCGTCAACTATAAGCCTACTTTTACTACTAGGTTTATAGTGTTGCTCTTCTAGCTGTCGTATACTGTCCGCTGACTGGTCGATTTAGGAGGCGGTTGGCTAGGAGTATATAGCTTTGCCTGTTTTCACCTACTATAACATCCTTAACAACAAGTAAAGCCTAGATTCGTTTTGCTGAAACAAATCATTCATTAAACCATCCGTAATGACCTCCTCAATATTGAATCAAGTTATTACTATGTTCAGCCATTGAAAACATACGTTTCAGAACCAGATCCAGTGCTACCGGAGCATACTACGCCATGAACTAGACGTATGAAATACATATTGTATTTGCTATAGGCGCTGGACCCGTTCTGTTAGAGGCTTTGCTCTTCCTACCTTATTCCTAGCTTCTGTTCCATCTGCTCTTGACCCTAGAAAGCGAATAGTGAGGGAGCCTTCTCGATAATTTTATAGCTTCAGGTAAACCTTAGTTAGAAATTAATTAGAAATAAGCTATAACCACTAACGCTATTTGTTTGATAGCGGACGTGTAGCTCGTATAACTTCGTTCGAGGGAAGGAGGGACATTTTTTACCGCTCGTCCCTGCGCCCTATGATGTAGCGATAGCAAGCCGTCACTGTACTGGAAACTGACGTTGTAGAATTGTGGAATTTCGGCATCTTTTTTTTATTTAGGCATTAATAGTGCTTTTTTAAAAACATAATTGCGTGGCCTTTGAATATACTCTTGTAAGTTTTTGCTAGTGTGATGGCTGTATATATCACAAACGATCATCTCTGTGCCGTCGCAAAGCTTGGGAAAATCTAAGTTCCTCATCAGGATGACCAAGGGATGAAAGGGTCACCTTTCATTAGGTGTAAATTATAAGGCGGCAGTCCAGATTTGTCTACGTTGTTGAGAAATTCTGTGGGGAACTGCATAGAACCGGCATCTTCCGTAACTTCTTTAATTAGATCTCTAGAGAAACATTTAACGCAAGTATTGCTAATATTTCGGATAATTCTGTTTAGAAGAACCGACACGCTGAATTATGGTGGCAGGCAGATGCATCGATACATCGTTTAACAGAATCCCGCTTTGTAGCTATGTGCTCGAGCAATGTAATTTCATTGGAGGCCTTTTTTATAAATATATTATCATTGATTGACAACAAAAATCTGGGAGTGCTCGTCCAGTCATGTGTTGATGTGCAAATTGTATCTTGTCATGTGTCTTTATAGCTATGACCTTTTGATCAAGACGCCTTCAATACTGATATTGCTATCTGTTTTGACTACCGGCAGTAGTTGACTGGAGTGCTTTGATTCTAGAGCTAAAATTTCTCTGAAATGTTCATCTTTATTACATATATCGTAATACGTTCCGCCAAATATCTTTGAAGACCTTATCTCCGGTCATAGAGCATACGTCGCAGACGATAAGCGCCGTCGTATGAAGTAGATGTGCCATTTTTAAATTCCCGTATGTGCTGCATACTGCTTTTTCATTGACGTCAATGAAAATTTTCGGGAGAATCGAGAGTGCGCAATTCAACCAGCGGGTATTAAAGTCTCCGCGATTGCTGACGAGATTACTGCAGTTGCCACTCGCCGCAATTTTCGTAGAACTATATTGGTTTACCACAACGGCTTTACTTGTCAGGCAGAAAAAGAATATCTTCGACATTTTGCTATCACTCTCAAAAATTTTTTAGAAAATATTTTTCAAATAAAAAGGTTCACCATACCAAAACGCTGAACCTATCAATTGACACGTACCAAAAATTCGCTCTTGAAAGCACTCAAAAATAGCTTGAAACATATTTTCACTTCACTTTTATCTGGGTAGGCGAGACGAACCTATCAATAAATCCTTGATCATTTTCACGCCGGGTTATTTATTTTAGCTATAGGGGCATGTGCAGTATATCTATTTAACTCAGCGAGTTTCCAGTTAACAACAGAAACAATACCCCATTAGATATACTTTTGTGTAAACATTTCATCGATGGAAAACTTTCTTTGACCAAAAATCCTATTTAAAATCTAGCCCAGCTTAGTTTCTATAATCTTCACGGATGCATGAAAGAAAAACCTAGAAAAGCAAAAATCGCAAAAGGTTAGTAGGTTGTCTGGATTCATATTAAAACTCATGGAGTACAAAAAGCCAACTCTACCAAGAAAAAAGTACTCATTCGATCGCTTCCATTTTAGCCGCAGACCTTTTCAGGAGGGCATTTTAAACTTTTACAAAACATCAAATTAGACAACTTATGAAATTCACGAAAAAACACATCATGAATCAGATCAGAAATCTCTTAAAGCCGAGCCCGCAGAAATCCAATCCGTGTTTTCTGGCGGGTCGTCTTAAATTGGGAATGCCCGTGGCCCTAGAGGCCCGTTGGTAAATAAAGCCATAGATATATGACTTTATGTTTAGTATAGTGTTCTGTAATGTTCGGTATAAAACCAACGCGAATGTACGGTGATATAAAAAAATGATAATCTGTTGTTGATGTATATACCATGTATACGCGTGATTTGTAAGAGAAGCATTAGCTTCTAGAAAGTGCGTATTAGGGATACTTCGAGGCTCAGCGAAACTACGGTTTGGCAAGTTAAACACTCTATTAAAATTGCTTTTAGGCAACAAGAAAGCCGCATGGCTGACTGTAGAAACGTGCATTGGGAAATAATTCAAACGTAATTACTCTGGGTTTTTGATGGGCTATCCATTTTAAGCCAAGGATATCTAAAGTTGACGTCGTTGATGCTTAGCGGAGGAAGACTACTTTACGTTAAGCTAGAACGTCGTCGATATTACTAAACGATGCGTAATTATTCTTCAGTTTTTTTTTGTTCGAAATGCTAAGCTGCATAAGCTAAAGCTGCTCGGTATTATTTATCGGTTTATTATCAGTAAACATTATATCGACAGCTTGATGCGAAGACGCGCCTTCTTTTAAACGTTTGGTCATCCTCCTCACCCGCTGTTTGTTTACTTTTCCTTCAGCCGGTTGGTCAATAGCTAGCTGTTGGCCTTGAAGTGAACCCATCTGATATCGGACAAAATAGGTCGCGTTTGACAATTCCATTGGCTGAACGTGCAAGCTACATTCAGCGTGATATTATCACTATTTACTGACATGGTCGAGATTTGCCGTTGTAAAACCATTTGACCGCCATCCGGTGCCTGGTTTCTGCAAGAAAAAGGCCAACTAAAAGTAGTTTGTAAATGTCATTTGACAACTATCGTGGATCTGCACAAGTATCTAATTTGTGTTTGCCAGCATGGTTCTTTTCTTTCTTTATTCCTTTCTTTTCATTCGCGTATCACATGTACGCAAGTAACGATTCGTTCAGAGTAAAAATTATTTCGCCATTTTTCCATTCGACAGCGACGTCCCGCAAAAACGTTTGTCGTCATAACTGTAAATTATTTTTGAGGGCCATATTGGAAACATCGACCGGCAGTGTGTTCCTGATAGTCTATTTAATCAACAATCTGATTTGTTAAGGTAAGCCTCGGATTTATATATAATCAGGTTCTGGGTACGAAAAAGCTGTTCAGGTTACCGTATACGAGCTAAGCAATAATTTCTAGGAAATAACTACAATAATGCTATTCGAAAATTTCATATTAAAAAGGTGACCTTTCTTTCAACGGACATAAGATTGATAGCGATGCGCACTAATGGCCTGTAACACTCGACAATGGACGATGGCGATCGGTCTAAGCAATATTTGATTGTCTGTGCCTGGTTTATACACATATTTATAGTGTCTTCCATTTATGGTCACTCGTTCAAGGTTGTTTTAACATTGCCTTGACCGATACATGAAACATGTAGTAATTCTTATAAATACCAAGAGTCTTAATCTACATTATAT
>NW_019211867.1:0-150907 GCF_002443255.2 Varroa destructor | reverse complement strand
TCGAATCAGAGGAAGAACCTAAAGCAGTGAATGAAAATAAGGATTCTTTTTGTAGCAATGGTGACTTGCCTAAGATGAACATCTCAAGAACTATCAGAAAGCTAATAAAGCTTTAATTACTCCGCAAGCTCTTTACCTTGGACCTATACATTTCAAATATTTATATTAAACCCAGGCCATGAGTTGATGAATAACCATTTTAAAATCTTTTATATAAATAACAAGTAAGCAAAAAACAGTAAAATTATACACCAAGCTGAAATTTTAGATACGAAGATACGATAACAACTGTGCTAAATGACTTAAAAAAATTATAGAAAAAAGAAAGATGAAAGGTCATTACGAGAAAACAAGCAGGTTCTATAATAGAATACAAGTAAATCAAATATATTAAGAATAAAAAATCAAGAACATTTTTATGATTTAATCGCTTCATCTTGCTGATTGTAAATTATTTTGATTACATTTCTATCGATGGCGTTGTGTTAGTTTCCTAATTGGTTTTAAACCCTTTAATCCATTTTGCGTTGTAATCTTATGTTTGTATCAGAAAAATGTGTGAGATTTAATTAAACTCAGTGCATACATCGCTAACAAAAAAAAAAAAAATATTTGTCACTTAACAACAAGTATTTCAGATTAGAAAAGGGTAGGCTGACTATCAACTATAACAGGCTACATGAGTGAGCCTCAGCCACTTTGGTTTTGCGCAGGAAAAGAATCATCGTCAATTAGTGCTCCTTGGGTTGGTTCGCTAAACTGTAGATACCGCGCGTATCGTTCCATGACTGACAAATGGAAATACTGAGATCTCGGTGCAACTCCGAAACAATACTATACCCGTAGTAATTAAAACCGAAGAGATAACCGCCGCTTCGTTCATATTGGAGAAGATAGAATCTATTCGTTCAGTAGCTAGAAAAGTCAATTAAACAATTGTAAGGTTTGTTAGTTCAAGTGTGGGCTTCGTTCGCAATTTTCAAGTTGTGTAGGTTCATGGTTAATGAAAGAGTCTACGAACTTCTCGCAATGGAAGGAGCGAGGGGCCACCTATTTACAGTACTGGCGCAAGCCTACGTCAAGCGTTTATGCTCTGTTCTTTTTTTATCTCACGGATATTTTTATTTTATGAAATATTAATTTGTTTATATCACGAAAATTGATACTTCTAGCTGAGCTTGTAGTCTGGTACAATTAGTGTATTACTGGGTCTAGATCTGAGAAATTATGTAAGGAGTTGGAGCCCCTTGTGCTGAAAGCGGATGGAGATGTTGAGTGTTCCCAAATATGACCGCAGTTTAAAGATTCGAGATGTTTTAAGTAAGCGGCGTTTGAAAATGAAGCTGTTCTAGTTATACTATCTGTAGTTTCGGGCGCATCATGCAGGACTTGAAGGCGTGTCATTGAACTCAGCTTTGCAAACAGTCATGCATTAAGATATTAACCCAAAAGTAAGACGTGCTAGGGGAGACCAATGAATAGTGAATTGATATAAGAAGGCGAAAATTTCCTTTTGTACTGCTTTCGATACGGACAGTAGTCTTAAATACGACTGCTACAATTTTTGAAATAGCCTAAATGACTAATAAACCTTTACTAGTTCCTCGCTAATCTGAATCACGTAACCATGTCATATGCAAAGCCATGGCGGTAGCATGAGCCACCTCGCCGTTGGCCAAGAAAATAACATTCACTTACATTACGAGTGTCCGAGCCTCACACTTTGCTTTTAGAAAAGGGTGGGAATATAAAAACACTCCTAAATATTTATTCGGAAAAGTTTATCAGATGAATAACAATGGAGCAGCTCCTCCTGCCGACTTCTTCTAGCATATGATACCTATTGCATTAGGGAGGTACCGTTAACGATATTGTACTCATCTATGCTCAAAGACGTCCTGTTCCTTAAAAGTATCAGTACGAAATAAAAACATGTTTAATTCCGTTCCACTAATGTAATAAGCGATTGAGCTTCTGTTGCGTATTTAGAAAGGCTTAAAGGCTTGCGCGTAAAACTTTTCTCCATCAATAAAAAAGCATCTTAAATTACGCAGAATAACTCTAGTACGATGTGTACCTATTTTAAATAATGAAATTTTTTGGAAATTAATTAGGCGAGCCATAAATTAATCAGAACACACACCTGGACAACGAGGTCGACGCATTTGATCGAGGGCTCCTTCAGCTTGGCGATCTGCCTTTTGACGATGGCCTCAAAGGCCTTGTCAGGCGTGAAAAGGCCGACGCGTATGCCGTGGATGTTGCGGATAGCGAAAGCAATCTCTCTGCGTAGCTCCTTCTCGTCGAATTCCATCTGAAGTAGTGTTAAGCATATGTATGACATGTAGTTGAAAATTTACCTCATTAGATTGAATTTTTCTTTTCGTTCAAATTATCGTCAGGACGCTTATAACAACTGTCATCTTATTCTAAGAGATATGCTCTTTCGACAGAAATGGGACTAATGCGCATGTTCATATGATTTCCCACGTCGTTGATTGGAGGTAATGAATACAGGCGGTAAACTAAGGAACCACTCGATGCACCCGTAGAAAATCCAGCTCGTTTACTCAGAGCGAATGTTTAAATTTCATTCTTATCAATGCATATAGATAGTAGTATGCTATATAGCGACATTAATAAGCATTAAATAGAAGAATTAACTAATAATAATAAAAGAGCAACTAGTTTTCTTCTATTTTGTGTGGTGACAATAGTATGAACAAAGTGTGCTGCAACAAACACAATGTATTGTTACCTTATGAGAATAATAATAACTACGTTTCGATAATTTTTAAATCGGATCTAATTCCAAACTTCTTAAAGGTACATTTCTGCGAAAAGTCGTTCAGCGTGTTTAAAATGTATTTGCGACACAAGTTACGCGCCGAAAAGTGAAGTGTATGAATTAAGTTACTCTCTTATCGTGACGATTAATTTATAATACATTTGCACACGTTTCCCACAGTTCAGTTGGCCGTCTTGTCCAAAACTAGCTATAATTTCAGAGTTATACAATTGGTATCAATAGAAATGTGGAAATGACCGGATGTCTTCATTAAACAGGGTGACAGAAAACTAGTGAATGATTTCCTATGGATATTTATCATCTCCGAGGACAGAGTCAGCCAGTGTCATTAGGCAAAATTACCTAAACGTGCTGAGGCATAAAACAGGTGTTTGTCGCATTTACTAATAGAGTTTTTGTTACTAATAATTTGTTATAGAGTTACTAATAGAGAATTTGTCTAATAAAGTTTATATCTATTGTACACAATGCAAGCGTTACCATGCGTGTTATTACAGCTTAACATGAGATTTTTGTTCGTCCGATACATTTTTCAACGTATCTGACCTTCCAAGTATACTGTATGCAAAATTACATATTTGATATAGGTTAAGTACGTTCATCGGGAAATTGATGGGAACGTTTTATACAAAAAGCAATGCAAAGATGTTTGTTATCAGAACTACGAAGTAACAGGTAGTGCACTATATGGCCTGCGTATTAATTCGATGAACAAAGGTGTGTTACAGAACATCATTTTCAATGGTCTTAACAGAAATTCACTTTATAGATACTTAAGCAACTCGTTCGCAAAGAGTCATAAAAAAAATGTTAATACAAAACTATGGCTAGCTTGACCCTTACTATGAGAAATCTATAACTTAAATGAAATAAAGCAAATTTATCTATCTCTGATCTAACTGAACCATTATGACGTATCGAAAGATTATGACGAAGCACAAACCTTAACAATTTCAAAGGGAAATCGTTCGTGAAAAACCCGGTTAATACGGGCGCCTCCGCTCAATTCGCTTGTGTTGATTGCAGCTGAACCACTATAATACAAAAATACAGAATCTGGTTAAACCTAGAGGCAATAATTGAAGCGGTCGATGAGACGATTTCAAACGGCAGATGATTTGCCCGCCCCCTTTTAAATTGAATGATTCCATCCACTAAAACATATCTATTAGAAATAAAACGGGTGGGTTATGTGGGCCGAATATGAAAAATATGCCTTTCGAATTAAAAAACAACGATACAACAACGACAGAGTGGAATAATGTATGCATCGCGCTATTTCTATTGATAATAGCTTGCTGACCATAATACACGTTCTAAGTTAGATTAGTATACCGTAAAGTAGGAGAAACGCAAGCTTACTGCGAAGGATAGAAAAAATTGTTTTCCACTTAAAGCCTAGTTGTTTTCTTCTTCAAAGTCTATTCTTATACCCCTACAATGAATAACAACAATACTGTATATAATCACTTTAAATTTTTATAATTATTAAAATCATTTATTTCGTGCCTCCCTTCAACAAAGGGGAGATTTAGTCCAAACGATTACTTAGTGTCGCAATATCAATGCAAGCAACATGATCTCTTGGCTATATAGTACTCTTGGAGAGCCTTTCAATCTACCAGTATAAATATCGCGCATTGCTAACATAGAAAAACTTTTTTATCTACGTCCTTCGGTAGGGGAATACGCCCCTTGAGAGCTTTAGAAAAGCTGTGATTTATCAATGCGTAATATTGTACTTGCACAGTATATAGATCCACTCTACTACCTTTCCATTGCGGATGGCCATATCGAGGATTACGAGACTGATCTAAACGAACCGATCGAATCATGTTTAGAATTAAGAGTATACAAATTTGTCCGAATTGTAGGTAAAGCATCTGTCACCACGATTTACCATCTGCGTTACATAAAAGCTAATTTTCGTTGCCTCCTGTGTGTTTTTTGATGATTTGTCTATCTAGGTGTATTACACTATTATATAGCAACAACTATTTTCTAATCCAGAGTAATAAACAAAACATTTCAGACCTGCCCTCAATGTTCCGTTCAAAGTCTGTTTGCAACTGCTGGATCATTTGCAGCATGGCCTTTGTTTTCCGTGATGGATCATCTGGACGGAAGTGTTTGTATTCCTCCACCTGCATCAGCCACGAACAACCCACGTTATTACATAGAGTGAACATTTTACACAAGGGTTACTTCGACTTGTATTACAGCAACTAATTTTGTTTAGTGGTAGGATAGAATTATAGTTGGGAATAGTAAGCTTAACCTTGTGTGTTCTGTCTATTCAGCTACTTGGATGGATCTTATGCAACATCTTTTTTAGCGTACACAGTTTACCAAATCTGCGTATTCGTCGATGTCGGGAGAGATGTGAAGAAATTAATTCTTCATCAAATGGGGCAATAGCATACGAAAAAGGGACGCTGAACAACGAGGTTTTACTGTATAGCAACGCGTGGAACGCAAAATTTACTCATATGCAATGGGAATTGTTATTTATTGTCACAATATCGACGTCAAAATAGTTGAATACTATATTTAAGCTGATGATTAGTGCAAACGTATGAAATCTGGCTTGAAAAGATATAAGGAAAAAAGCGGGCAGCGCATCTCAGACCAAGATAGTCAAATCTCCCATTGGAACTATGCTAAATTGCTAGGAGAGACTATCAATGGATAGCGGTCGACCAGAGATAGAGCGAAAAGGACCTGGCTACGAGTTTAACTACGTGTAATAAATACTGTTTGGAGTTAGTGTGTATCAGAAAACAATAAATGACGAAGGTATATGTACTAACGGCAGGCTTAAGCGGTTTCGAACTGAACTACCCGTAAAATGGTTGGAGTATCTAGCATACTATAGCAACGATGTCAACTCAATCAGTATATTTCTTAAGGACGCTCTTGGTTCGCTGAGGCAAATTGTGGCCGAAGTAGATTTTGCTTGTTCGACACCGGCAAAGAGTGTATTATCGGTTGTTAGTTCAATGTGGAGTATATAGTGAATAATGATGACTGTAGTTATATAGGTAAAACCTCGATACCTTTTTAACAGGGTTATATAAAAAAATGAGGACCGTTTTACTCATTTCGAAATGTAATAGGAGTAGAAGTAAATTTTCTAGAAGCCCAAATACTTCTAATAAAATTTTACAATAGACAGAATGCTCTTTCGTTCCTATTAGCAATTTTCCACTGTTGCCGGTGCGATTTACCGAAACATCGAAACGTCAATCAATAAAACGACAAGTGTGGGCAAATAGCCCTTGCGTTACTTTATAGACGGACTATATTTGAACATAGACATGCCTATATTCACAGTATACGCGGCTACTCCATTTCTGCTATTATTTTATGCCTTATAATACTTTATCATTGTGGAACTGCTTGATCTGCTTCAAGCTTGGCAGACGCTTAGAAGCGTTAAAAAAATAAACGTGAACCGTGCGGGAATCATTTTGGTTAGTTTTTTCTGTTTTGACAAACTGACAAGCGTTCGAAGTGAATAGAATATTCTTCGATGATACATGTCAATTGTTGGCAACATGGAGCTTACCGGCAGGCTACCAACACCTAATCCGGTATTATAATGCTACATAACCTATGAAATACTAAGTTCTTTAATTATCAAATTGCCTTTAGTTATTTAGCAGGTCAAAAATTTCAAAGAATTTCTAACCATCAGCGGGTGATACATGGTAAACACTTATAAATCCTTGCCTATCTACGACTCCCAGTAGACTGAGCAGTATTAGAGGAATAAGTTTAAAGGCAGACATATCATGGGTTGGTGCTGGAAATCAACATCTATTTGTTATTAATACATCAGTTAAGTTAACCTAATAACACTGGTGATTATACTTGTAGTACATGTTATTCAAATTCTGAGCGTATTTATCTTGGTAGGTAACACCGATAAGGGTCCTATTTGAATGCTCCTTTCCCTTTGACTTGCTATTTACTCTTCGATAACATTCGAAAGCGCCCTTTTGCCTTTATAAATCTGTTCTAATGGATTTTACATTAGGCATGGATGTTTCAGGTGAAGGAAGTGCACGAATATAGCACACCTCGTTCAAACATCCCGCTTAGTGGCCAAGGAAAGGGTTTGAATACTAGCCTACTATTGGCAATTTTCAATGTATGGTTGATTAAGAGCCTGATCAAAGCGCTCACAGCAACTCAGTTTCTCATCGACCCTCAAATTATCGTCTAGCACCGACCAAGGCGTAACTAAAGAGGTTTTACCACAGAATTGTTGCCGGTAACAAAGCTGCCGTTTTCGCGTCAAAGAAATGGGAACCTATGATACAAATAAGCCTAAATTAAGTCACATTTCGATCCGAAAATAACTAAGTGGTGGCGCGAGGAGTATATGGGGGCTGACTGAGAAGAACAGGGTGGTAAGCAAAAATCTGCATTACGGACCGGCTACATCGTTTAACTAGGTTACTCATAACGAAAGATTTGATAGGCAAGACAAACAATGTGAGGCCTTCCATGGCGATAATTGTAAAGGCAGCTTTGCAAAGATTTAAATAAGACGATTTTTTGCGTTTTCCGTATTCCTTAGATTCCACGAATACTCGTATGATTTTTTTGCAATCACTAGCAGATGAAGTTAGTAATGGTACATTTTACAGCACAGATAATCTTAAAAAATTTTCAACACCAGATTATAAAATTTCTGGCAAAAAAGAATAAGTGGATTGGGAGTAGGGATAAAGCTATAGAGAGTGATAACGGATGCAGATATTATTGTTATTTAATTAATTTATTTATTACTAGAATTCGAGTGAAACGCTGCGTTTTTTTTCCGGTGAACAGCTTTGTATCCCTACATGTAATTTTTTTACGAAGCTTCGTTCGAATCACGATTCACAACAAATGTCATCGATTAAGTCCGCTCTCTAAGATCGAATAATGATAATACCCGACGTTTCAGACATTTTATCACGTAGACGCCCCTCGTTATCATTTCGTAAACTTTGCGTCTTTTTATGGTTGTAACTACCTCCTTTTCGAGTGTTAAAAGCTGTTTTTGCAGTTTGTCTCTGAGGGCGGGCAAGGTGTCTCGGATGTGGTTCGTAAGCTGTTGATTCAACACACGCTGCAGGTACGGGGTGCCCATGCGGTCTGCCATATGCCTGCGAAAATGAGTAATTGTCTCAATTAGCACGATGTGTTTGAGTCGACTTCAGTAATTCGTTAGCTAACATCGATGAATCCCAAGCTAATTGCCTTTTTGTCATGTCAATGTTTACAGGAAAAGAACCATTTTCAATATCCCGGAAATGCACGAGCAAAGATTTCTAAGAAAAACATCACACATCTTTGAAACAAAAGTATGTGTATACATATGGATAGACTGCCTGAAAATTCGACACCCTGTTTATATACTTTTTAACTACTTATGATAGCGTACGTCTCGCAAGGGACATTTTTGTTTTTCATCAGCCTTAACTCTAGACACATATCACCATCAGAGGCATGTTTACTTCTCATTGGCTTGAGCTACGCGTTACACTGTAAACTGATATATATTTTATATAGCCCTCAGCGGCAACTAGTATGTACTAGATCATAAAGTACGGTCAACCGGTGAGATAGATTGGCAACAGTGCCGTCTGCTCGAGTGCAAATATTATACAAGTATACTAACAAAAGCTATCTCCCTGCTCTATATGTTTCTAATTGTCGCTTTGTTTTGGAAGCGAAATTATACGAGTTAGAGCTCATGATAGGGATACACTAATTCTAGAAATTAGTAACTTTAATATTAGGTGAAGTAAAAACATCCTGCGTTTGAGCAAAAATCGTGGAAGTATGTTAAAGGAAACGACAAAAACCTACTAAAAATGTACTCTTAACCATTTCTATTGCTTACGATAATGTTCGTTACTTATTCTTTTTCATAATTTATTCTCTGTTTTTTTTTTCTATAAGTGGGTCCTTTTTCAATTTCTTTTGTAAGTATTGTTTGATAACCTCAGTTTTTAATAGTATCTTTACTCCATTTTATGTTAAATCTATTTTTGCTTTCTGTCATAGTATTTATTGTATTTTTATAAAAGCGGGAATATTTTAGCACCACGAAGAACCTGTTAGCCGCATCATCGTAGCCACAGCCAATTGAAATATGCGAGCGTAGGAAGAATAACGCCATTGGTCATCAATAGGTACGAAGAGTAATGTCGTTTATGGTCTTAAAATGCGTAGTTCTTAGTACCAGCAAATAGCTCTCTGTCGCGTCGAAATGTTATTTTTGAACATATTTTCGTGATTCTCATAGCTTTAGATGTGTTTATGGCTGAACAATGGATTTTATTTTTTCCATAAAAATCAAACCGTTGTGGAAAATTTCCGGAAAAGAAAAATTGAAAAATTAGATCGTTGTGTCAGCGTTCAAAATAACGAGGAACTTTTTTTTCGGAAAATAGTTATTTGCTGGTACATTTAAATTTCTGTTTCTAAAGTGAACGCAAACGTATCTAGCTTTTTTAGCCGAAAGTGTCCAGGATAAAATTATAATTTACAAAATGAGACGAGAAAATGCAGGTGATGTCAATCGGGAAAGCTTGTCCTGCTAAGCAAACAACCTTCTGATGATCCAAATCGGACTTGCGCCATAAACATACGACGCCTAAATAAATGGTAAAAGTGTTGCCATGATGCTCCGAAAGGTTAGCTTTAAAAAGAAGACTTCACTAATTAACGATCCATAAAAACAAAGAATAGGTAAGTAAATGGTATGCAGTTCACTTTTGATGTCGTCGCTATTAATATATCTGTATACAATAAAGGCTATAGAGGATAAAGACCCACTATAGCCTCTGTTGGTCATTCAATGAAAATTTGCTTTAAATTGTTTGCTTCAAAAAGTTTTACTTATACTAATGATCTTTGCTTCAAAAAAGCGGTAATCTTTCTGTCATCACCGACTGTGATGACCACCTCTAAAACAAAAGTCCCATTATCAAACCGAACCCTGAAGGCCAATTTTTCAAAACTACATCCAGCGTCTTATAATGGAGAAGATAATGTATACAAATGTATATTTTTTTACACCACGACTTTTAAGTAGAAGATTTAAAAATAGATATTAACATAATTTTATGCACTAGCGCTTCAACCACTTCCGTGCGTTTGACAAAGTGGACGATATTTTTCTCAAAAATAGCTGCTCTTTGTATTGCGTCGCAGGAGAGTGGTTGGTTTTCCTTCATAGCTTTTATCATTCGCAATCAAATATGATTATTTAGCTTAAATATAACTAAAAAAATGAAATTTAAATGAAATAAAACATTCTTGTTTTATTCCGTTTGAAAAGGTACTGGACGTTTCTATAGAAAATCAGTCATTGATGTTTCCACCCAAATTTATGTTTTTCTACCAATAATGAATACCTGTACAATTTCATAGTTCAATAATTTTTGCTTATTTTTTTCTAGCATCGACACAGATTTTGCCGCGAAACCTGAAGCAGGTCAATAACGGGATACCTTTTTTATTTGGAATTTCGTAAACCAATTCTCTCATGACCTTCTGTGTTCACAACCTCGATACCCACCTGCTATCCATTATATTATCATATATCATATTATTATATCCGCTAATCCTGCTCCAGACTACGATTTCTAGCCACAGTTACGTACACAACAATATAGTAGTTATATACAACAATTATATCTCAATAATAACTCGTCTGTTATGACAAACGCTGTTGCAAAGGTTGCTTTAAGCACCTGTTTGCTTTCCATACCTTACTTGTGTGAGGTAGAGGGAGTGGATACCACTTAAAGACGGCAGTTGTACAGGGGGCTTACCTGTATCCTGGATGTGTAAGGAAGAACTTTCGCTCAGAATCTAGGGCCACTTTGATATCCTTGCGACCCTCAATATCCTAACAGTCAGAAAAGAACAAAAATTATAAACGCATTATTTAATTGTATTACTGAACCTGCCTTGGCACAGATAACGGAGGGGCAATATTACCCGCCAGGCTATTTTTGGGCTCGTATTTCTGGGTAACCACAAATGTTTGAGGATCGTTCCATAAAATTTAATGACTTGAACGTGAAAGCTAATCCCAAAGTGGTAATTTGCCTAGCAGTAGTAAGATTTGTGATCTCTTTTTAACGAAACTTGGGGCCTGACATCTATACCACCCGGCTTCGATGAGTTCCGATTACTGTAACAGGAAAGTGTTGCAGTTCGCCATTGAGAGTTGCTCTATGTTAAAAATACTATCCTAAAAGCTTCTCCGAAGTGATCGGCTAACGTTCCTAACACTATTTATCGTAAGTGTTTTCACAAAAATAATGGATGTAACGTATGTTGTGCAACCTGTTGTCAGAGAAGACCGAGACGCACAATACGGAATCTAACCGTTACACGGACGAGTTGGGTCTTTACTAACTTTATTTGCTGTCTAACTAATGTACTTTGTAGTTAGCTAAACTTAGAAGAAAAAGTCACCTGGAAAGAGGCAAAAAAACAATGCTGGTATGAATATGCCTCGTTTAAGAAAACCAACATCAGTTACCTCATTAAGGACTCATTAAGTGGTCGAAGGATATCCCAACGCACAATAACTAAACTTTAATAAAAAAATAATAACTAAAATTATAATTTCAATAAAACAGATAATGTTCTACAAGATAGAAGCAACTTAAATCATGTAGTCCATATCACACAATTTTTGCTATGAATTAAATCCGCAAAAGGAAACCTCGAATGCTAAAAATAGCATTTTATTCTCGCTTTTCTGCTAAAAATACGCGAAAGCAACCTACGATATCTATACAGGGTGACACTTTATAGTCCAGAGTATAGGCTAATTTAACAATTATTGTCATTCAAAAGGCTGCAGACGATTCGATTAAACTCGAGTGCCATCTTTTAAACTGTTTTTAATCATAGGGTTCTCCGCACCACACACAAGAATGACTTTACGAAGTAAAACTACTAAGACCCATGTCATCACCTTAGGCAGAAAATACTGTCATCATACTAAGTACACTGAGAAAAGTGCATCAGCATATAGATCCGAAATCGTACACGCAAACAATGAATTTGTCGTACATCAATCTTAGCTTACCTTTTGACTTCGGTTTACAACTCCAACGTAGCCTCTTCGTAAAGGAAGCAGTTTATTTTCGAAAATATCTCTAGCGTCTGTACCCTCGTCCATCAGATCCAATTTTGTGATCACTCCAATTGTCCGAATACCTATAACATAACAGCAATATATATAAAAACTATGCATTGCAGAATAAATATCTGATATTGTTGCTTGAATTGCTGCTCTAGGTTTATTTAAGGGATGTACCCAGAGTTCCTACAAGGCTTTATGTCATACTCCATAGTTACTTTCTAAATGAGATAACAGATTGCCATTTAAAAAAGTGGAGAACTTAGAACCAGCTTTATAGTTAAACGGCATATATGTTTCTTACTAAATATGTATCTTTTTTTTCCTGCATACCCTTTTTGCTTTTGTTGATGTCACAGTTATTTCAGTCGTTGTGTCTTTCGTTTAAAAGTCTGGCAAAAAAGTACACCTGTTGCCAACCACAATATAGCTCTAATTATGGTTCGAAGAAAAACGCTTATTCTTTTAATTCCTCATGAGGAAAAATGATATGTTAAATAAATAGCAAGCCAGTACATAGTAAGTTTAAACATCACCTTTTGGAGGGATAAAATTTCTAACTTGTTGGAATGTTAGCCAAGAACCGAGAAAATGCACAACAAATCACCCGATAAATGCTTTGAGGGAAAAAATTTATAAAGATAAATTCTTGGTAAAAAGTTGGCACGGGCCCTCGGATAATGGGTGGACCCACTGTCACAATGTTTTTACTCTAACACCGTCGCTGATAGAGGATTAGGCTAAAATTTCATAAGCATTTTTTAAGTAGCTTAAAATAATTTTTCATAGCATCTCATACTATTGCCACCTCATAAATAATAAAATATTTTCTGAAATATATTCTATCTATATAACCCGTTTATGGGTCCTCTTTTTCTTAAAAGAGACTTAAAAGGGAACTAAAGCGACCAATGGCCTGCTCGAATGCTATGATGCTTTAAACAGCTTCATCCTTCAGACAGTACCCGCCGAGGCGATAAAAGATAAAGATTTCGTTTAGCTTACTGTTTTGGATGAAAAGAGTTGCGCAGTTATCAAATTCTCTACTTTAATGATTCAAAAGGTCAGATTGTATAAGCAGGAATATATAATTAATGGGGAATTGCGAATTCAGACATAGTAGATGGAACATCGTTTTCGATGAACGACATTTTCCAATAAGGTGATTTGCTAGAAAAAATAATAAAATTGTCTTCCTAAACCCTTTCGGCAGACAATCAAATGGCAGACTTAAGTAGCACTTCAATGGCACTTAGCTCTGGACGATTACACGAATATCTATCTGCATACCAAGCGAAGGCACTTGCCTTTTAAAACCACTGGCATACATAAGTGTACTTCCTTAAACGCCTAACAAAATTATGTTATGTTACAAGACTAGCAGCTTGCGTATCAACCTAAAAAACAAGCGTTTACACCAGATAACTTCACTCAAAACAAGTTACAAGTGGTCCCTCAGTGTCAATGGTTTCAAACAAGTTGTTATTTAAGCTTTTTCGACATCGATTTCCTTAACTTGATCTTCGTCAACTCGGCTTTGTTGCCATGTAAAAACAGCACCGTTGCTCATCATCGGTCAACGATGTTTAAAGATATTTGACCATTCTTCTGAAATGGTACCCATTTTTGGTTGTCCTAGAAACGTTTTTTCTTTAATTCTGCTAAGAGCCCTTTTAGACTTTAGTTAGACACTTTAGTTTTATGTCATTTTAAATTTGTCTGAGTGCACTTCTCCTTGCAAATTGCAGATTTATAGAGAACACGCGATATCTTTGACGTCATAAAATAGAGATAATAATTCAAGCGAAGAAGAAAAAGCAAGAAGATTTTATCTGATGACCTAGTTTAGCGCTAATCCAAAATGCTGTTGACAAAAAGTGGACTGATCGCTTTCCTTTTGATATAAATAGCATCAGAAGACTTCATCAGAACCTGGCGAACAATTTCTTCACCGTCAGAAAACTGTTCTTGACAATGTGCATAAAATATAATTTTTAGTTTTTATTACTTACTATTTGTTACTTACATAAAACGAATATTGACGATCATTATGAAACTATCTTGGGTAAGCTTAAGGACATCATGGATACAAACTGATCTTATTTAAACGTATAATTCCACCAGAATAATTGTTGGGCTCACGGAGGCCTTGGTTGCGGTGAATAACAAATTTAGTGAGTTCAGATCGCTTAACTACCTACCGTAGTCTACAGGTCTATTCGTCTTTTAGCGTCTTTCAGATCAAGCTTCGGAGAAACCATTCTATAAAAAAGTTTGAGGTTTACTAAGGAATCACCATTGAGAGCTAAGATCACTAAAAGAGCTATGTTCGACCGAATTTTAATTCTAATGTACACTTCGATCCCAAAGAAAGCAGCTTTTGTTTTTGTTCTATGTAGTGATTGTTAATGAATATTCAATAAAAACTAAATGTTTACGTTGAAATCGCCTGTTCCAGCATAAAAGTTTCCCTTACAGATCGAGTCAGGTATATCAATAATATTCGAATGTCTTATTTGAAAAAGAAACCTAGTAATTAATCACTTAGGCTGACTCCCAATTGCCGGAAATACTTGAGTAGATCGGCGTTAATTGTGCTATGAAATAAATCGGAATTAACCACACAGTGTGCCTGATGTTACAAATTATGCAGATCCTTTAAAATTTCTTTGAGCATGTTTTTGAATCAAAGGACAGCTAGAAATCGGTTTTAAGGATCCTTTATTTTTTATATAATAACAATGCATTGTACATTGCGTGCTTCGGTCTAAACCGGATTATGATTTTTGGTAAATAGATAGGATATATATAACTTATTTTTCAAAAAAAGAAAATGTGAATAGAACGGAATGGCCAGACTGTTGCTGTAGATAAAGAGATCGTACACCTAATTCCGTGTTGGCACCTCCGAAGTAACTTCATGTCATACCAAAAATCCAAGAGTCGACTATTTTATTGGCATAGGTCAGATTAATTTATTATTTAAAACATCCTAGAGTAAATTTGTTTTTGGTTCTATATGTCTAAAACCAATAGTCTACGCAACTGCCGTATTTACCCCTTTTTAACTGCTTCACAATTAAAATCAAGCAGGCCACAACAACAGCTTGAACATCAACAAAAGCAAAAGCACAGTTCTTCATATGCAGTTGTCTTTATCGTGTAATAACTTACCATCAGGATCCACTTCTTTAGCTATTTTTAAGGCATCTGAAGTAGCGAGATCTTGCGTGGCTGAGGTGACAGCAAGTATAAGGCAGTTCTCTTTCTTGATAAACTGAAATAACATTTCTCGAATTTGATGTTCGATATCAGCCGGCTGGTCTCCGACAGGAACTTTGGTTAACCCCGGCAAGTCGATCAATGTCAGATTCAACACTATGACATAAGGATAACAAACATTGAGTTTAATTTATTTGTAAATTGTTCGCTCTAAGACATATTACGAAGCGACGAAAGGCCCAAATCAATCATTGTTATCCTTAGCGAGAGGAGTGGGACACATACCCGAGCCGCAATCAAAAGGCCAAAGAAATTTCATCTGAGACTTCATGTCAAAATTTGTTTAGGCATATAACAAAGGTGCGTACATAATGTTGCATATATATACCCACAAATAGAAAGGATTATTCGCCTTTGTACATAATAAAACGCACCATTTTGCAAGAAAAAATAAGTATTTTAGGTAAAAATAGCTATAACTCAGTACTTTTAATATTCTAACAAATGAACATCGCAAAGTAGGAATTTTCTTCGCTTGAAAGGCCAGTCCAATACGAAGATATGGCTACTTCAAGTCCCCACCACGACTGCCCCCATTAGGGGGTAAGTCCACCGTCCCTTATCGAGTTTACTTCCAATTAATCGCCAAATGTTGATTTCTAATGAAAACACTAAGTAGAAAAACTGCTCTAATAAAGTTACAAATTTGCAAAGTACTTCAACTCTTCTCTTAACACTTCTTCTTAACTAAGTCTTTACATTTTATCGCAAATTTTTCGAAATCTTACCATGAAGGAAATTACTTTCTCGCTCCTTGCTCTTGTCGAATTTAGGATTGGTTCAGCAGCGATAAAACACGCTTTTCGTAATCTTCAAAAATGACTATCGATAACGGAATATTTGAAGCCACCAAAACGTTTTATGATGTTCTAAATATAATAATCACATAGTGGTTTTAACTGAATTAGAGTCATAAAGGTAAAATTGAAAAATAGCAAAGATGTATTTCTTTCCTAATTGTGCTTTGGCCTTTTTAAAGGAGACCAGTTCCATCGTATAGATAGGCTACCGAATCGTCACCAAGTCTGAGGGCCGTTCTTAGAAAACCGAATCCCATTTTAATGGAAGAAGGCAATATAATGTATTTATTATGAAATCAAGTCAATTTTATCGCACTTATCATACCCTTCCTTAGCACGCTTATAAACAAAATATATTACGAACTAAGAACGAGTAAGGATAACCTCAGAGAATGGGCGAGTCCGATCGCACATCAGATAAGTTAAGCTGGCTGGTAAGTTTATACCGGGTAATTGGACAAGTATTTACGGTTTTCCTAGCTAAATGGCTTCGAGGTCGCATATTTCAGGTTTTGATAAGTTACGTTGGGACAGTATTGGTGTGATGTGCAAGTTGAGATCTGACAGTAGCAGGCCGGCTAAAATTGTCTCAAGATAAAGTGCTGTAAAGTAAGAAAAATGTCTACAGTGGAATTCGCTATATTTTATAATTTTATTACGATAAAGGAACAAATACTGCCAGAAAATACAATATGTTGTTCATGGACCCAAAATATAGTTTTGGGAGATATTTTCCATAGTAACTGACAAATTATAAAAAAAAGTTGAGGGAATGATTGCAGCAAGACCGAATGTGGGTAGCCATGACATCGCTAAGGAATTAAATATCCACCACCAAGCTACTTTAAAGAAGCAGGCTACGCAGAAAGCTCGACGTTTGTACGTCACACGAATTGAGGCAAAAGAATTTGCTCGACCGTATCTCTGCTTACAAAACTCTGCCGATAAATGGAGGTATTTTTAAGGCTGTTGACTACAGATGATGAAAGGTGGATCACATAATACAGATGTTAATTAACTTAGCTTTAACAGAGCGACGCGAAAATCATTTGTTATAATAGTAAAAATTCTATGGTGAAGAAACTGTAGTGTTACCATAACAGTGGCAAAAATCATCGCTCAAAATGGCGCAATATTGTTTTTATTTACTTTAATTTTGGCTTGAAAACAGTCCAACCACCTAATGTACAAGGTGCACCTTATCAGATTGTAATTTATCTTCTAAACTGTTTCTAAGACAATAGTGAAACAAAAACAGACAAATATTTTTTTACGAGTATTCTCCGTGTGTAAGAATCTTCATTCCTGAAAATCACATTTAATATAACTACTATCCGTCATGATGATAAAATGAAAAATCTTCAATTCGGGATCAGAACCATTTACTAGCCATACTCCTTAATACGCAAATAATTTTTTTTACGGTACCAGTGTGTCAAACAATATTAGTAGATACGCAGTCGTCGACGTGTCGCTTGAATACGCTACACAAAAAATTCTAGCTGAATTAAATTTGGAACTGATAGCAGGCCAAATGGCCAAGCAGGTTCTCAGCGGCACACTGTTTTCCTATAGTATTGACAGATTCAAGATATGTGAAAGCAGCCCTACCTCTGCCAGTATCCCTAACATAGTGTCCCGGGAAGCTGAGTCAAAGGTCGCTTAAGATTTGAATACACCGCAAAAATTGGTTGTGTAGGCTTTCCTAGAGCCCGCTTGATGTAATCGGCACAATTGGGCACGCTATCATAATAGAAGGGTTTGTTTCCCCAGAATGATTGCTATGGTTCTTACAGACTTACTAGGTTTCTTTGTACAAAGCAACAATTCGTAGTAGCCATTTTTCTTGGCCGTACCTTACTCAGAAGCCGGCTGACTACGGTCGTTTTCCCCTTTTTAGCTGATGAAAAGAATGATCTCTAGCCACTGCGAGAGAAGCGAGCCTGTACTCATTGAATGGCACCGCTCAGCAAGGGGTTGAGCGTATTCCTCAGATGCTGGTTCCTAACTAGTTGTCTTGTCTGAAGGCGGGGCTTGAAGTGCTTGAAGTCTCGTACCGACAACTTGTTTCCCAGACCCCTTCTCTAATAATTATGGTCTTGTTCCAAGCCGCCATAACTAAGAAAATTTCGTTTCGAAGTAGTATTACTCGCCCAAATATATCCACGAGGCACTCCATATGGGTGGACAAGTCAATTGAACAAGGTGACAATACGGAAGCCATCTACAGAAATGGCATCCCGAATCCTCCACTAGGAGGCTGCTGTAGTTTAGGATAATTCCGCAGCTACGAAACATAGATTTTCCGACAAATTGTTTTTAGATGGAACGATAAGTACGCCATCGCCGGGAACGCATTAACCAAAGCTTCACATGGTATGTGGTCTGCCGGCAAGGCATATCGAGCCACAATAAGTTATGACAGTTAGAGCGGGCCGCATGGATCAATGAGGATGTCGATGAGCTGTTGCTTTTAGATGTTGACGTTCACGTGGATGGACATAGGAATAACCTTATGCGCCTGAGCAAAGAGAGTGTTTATAATAAGGCGTCGCGGAAACGGTTTTCTTCTTACGTCGAGGCACGCCACGAATTATCAACGGCGACTGGTATCTGCGCCCTGGGGTGCGCTCCTTTCTTAAACAAGTGACTACCACTGGGAACTTTAGGTTGAAACCAATAGTTGTTGTGAGGATATCAATGACAGAATCTTTTCATGGCCTATGAGAGTCAGGAATATTTTGAAACTGACGATCGTATAGCCGAAACCTGTTAGCGTCTCCCGCAGGGTTGTCATGTGATTAAATGAACATTGGTACGGTTGAGTATTTAGGTTTCCACAAACGGTCAAGGAGAGGCAGGCGTGACTTCTCGCACTCCGCTAAAGATCTTCTTGACCATAGTAAAGGTTGACTTTGCTTCTGGTGGAGAAACGATTATAGTTATTCTGCTATGTTGGTACAAACGAAACCGATAACGGCATCTTTGCTAGCACAAGCCGGAGCTCAGCCTTCCGGTAATATTCCAGCACTGCTCTATTGAGATGGCCGGTACCCGCTCTCTTTTGCGTTCGGCAGTGGACAACGTGAAAAGGAACGGGTTCGTCAGCCGTGGTCTAGCTCAAAGCTAGGACAGGCACGCCATCTAACACATACGGAGCCAGTAGAGCCAGTATTGAGTACTGATAAGTCTATGCAGTTTCAGCGAACGACTCTTAGTGATCCCAAACATTCATTTATCATTATTGCTCTTGCATCTTCTGTGTCAGAAATTCAAGCGGAGCTTGTGTAAGGAACGCACCTAGCATAGGGGGGTTCTACTGTTGCAAAGTTGGCGTTGTGTCGTCTGTGAAGAATAAGTAGTGACTATGAGTCCCCCCTTGGTTTTGCAGATGAAAACAATCGAATGAAGGTTTCCCTAGAAAAGGTTTGCGCTTGCTGGATCGGGACATCTTACCATTACGGTTTGCGTACTCCTGACTTTTTTACTCGGCGTGCTCTGGGTCACTAGCAGGAACGTATCGTGCTTACTTTTTCTTGTAGCGTTTTAACCTTTAAAAAATGATTGATTTTTTAAAGAAGAATGGCAGTGATTTCTTGTAGATACATTGGCTGCCCTAAAACTTTTTTCTGTATAACGGTAAGGGGAGAGAAGCAAAAAACCATCATCTAAAGCGGCCCTTTTTGTGATTGTGTCATTATCGGCCTCACAGCCGGCCGAGAACAGAGGTACGGATAAGACATGCAGCTAGAGTCGGACCGGGAGAGTTTCATGTTTACTTCAAACCTTTCGATTGCCATGATATGTAAGCTTTTTTCGAGCTTAGAGCATTCGCAATATCCTGTTTACTGAAAAACCGTGACGACTCCGGTGATGCTATTAATATGCTACCCCAACTTAGAGATGACCAGGTAACAGGTGGAACCACCACCAGTATTTTCTTTGAAATTAGTTTACTGAGTGCAAGCTCCTACAGGATGGTCGCCTATTGCTAGTATGACCTTCCTCGACAGATGCGAGCGAGCGAGCGAGCGAGCAAGCGGCCATAGGAGGTTGATCGGCAACCTCGGTTATTTGGGTGTAAAATACTGGCTCCGTCAGGTTTTCCTACACCAGTTTTAATTTATGGTGAAATAAAAATGACACACAGCTCATAGTGAACGGGCAGCTATCCAGGCATTTGATTTACATTTGTAGAATTAGCGAAACTGCACATACGGCTTCCTCCTCGGGCTTTTTCCTGCCATTCCGTAGGGTGTGACTCGTTCGGGCCGGTTTGTTCGTAGCAAGTAAGGTTAAGTCTTATTAACGGAAGCGACGCGAAGGACAGCACCGTTATCTAGAATTGCAAATCCGTTTAAGTTCACCTTGTACGGCCAACCGGAAAATTTAGGTTTTCAGGGCAAAAACACAATCCAGTGAAACTAACCCACTCAAAGGCAAAATGTGTAATAAATACGACGTAATAAAATATGAGTGCTGTATCTATTACTACTAAACTACTCTTGCAGAAATGAATAGGGTGATAAACTTGATATGTAGCGTCGATCACTACATACAAAATAATAGGAACATTTAACCTCTACTCAACTTTCAGCTTCTACATTCATTAATAAAATCAAATGTTGCTATTATCTTCTTAGAAATATATACACTGTTATCTTGAATTAGCTGAAATTTATATTTAAATGAACCAATTCCGTCAAAAAGGGTTTTTATATTCTACTAACAATATCTATAGCATTTAATCGATGGAAATTATTTTTGTTAATCGAAATACGGAAGTGCCAATTCCAAGCTAACCAGTCATGACATATGATAGTTCATGAACTCAAGAACTAATTGTTCAAGCGAGGCAAAAGTTTTGTACAAATTTTCGAAAAGCAATAATAATAATGATAAAAATCTATCGTTTTAGTACCATGTGGAGAGTATACTCGAAGGTTGATGGGCACAGGTGAAATGTTCTTGTTAGCTCCTGTCACGCGATCAGTTTCATCTTCGATCTCTTTACGAATCTGCACTCGTGGAAAATAGACGCACAAATGACAATAGCAACACGCAGCACAGAACAGAAAAGACGGTTATTACGAGTTAGCGAAAAAGGTTAAAATCATTCTTTTAATGCGAGGCTGTAAATTTCATAAGATGCACTAATGAAGCTAATTCTAATTTCGATCGAATAAACGCTTAATAACTTTTTTTTTTACTGAGATTCACTGCTCTACTACTATCCTGATAATAAGAATCTGCTGTAACAGAATGGATAGAACCTTGAACTGAATTATAAACTTCTGGGCGCTAAGGATTGAATCCCTACCACCGCTGCCAATTATATGGTATTCGTGCTAAGAGACCTTTGATAGAAACCATGTTCAAAACTCGAAACTTATTACAATTATACAGTAAACCCTGGACAATGCTATTTGACCCATGGCAATTTTTGAGATTATAGATCCCATGCGTATGGTCTGAGTCCTTTATTAGTGTATTAATAGAGGAAATTCTGAGGGTAATTACCTCATCAAAATTCGTGAATTTTTTTCCTCGGCAGTGGAGAAACTCGCCATACTCCGTATTCGAATTAATTAGCTGCAAAACAAGAGGTCGTCGCGTGACAATGCCCGAACCTCGGGGTAAAAAATCCCTGCAAATATTTAAATTAAATGCAATATAAATACCAGCTCATTTACACGAATATAATCGATCTTTTTATAACCTTATTGATTAATACGCCAGTTCTACATTTCAATTTCAAATACCATGTAGTATTTCGGAGGCTTTATGTATAGCCAACAGGCGTATATTTGCTGTAATAGAATCCTATATTCGAGCTGAGGAATAATCTACTTCGCGAATTCTGACAGGATTTGTATTAAGGAAAATGTACCTTGCTATACTCTACCATAAGAACTCCCTTATGGCCGAAAGAAGCTGAGATTAAATTAACGAGGAGAATCCTTGGTTTGCTGCTTTGTTGGTTATAGTAGGATTTTCAAAATAATCCCATTCTAACGCTAAAAAGCAGACGTTTTTATCCAGCTAACCTTAAGTATGTATTAAATAAAAGAGACTTTGTACAGGTGTATCTCGAGTTACTCAGCAAAAGAGTGACTGTTGTGCGCTTATATTTCCGTTAAATCTGCCTGTCAAGTACTATCATTAAATCATGCTCTATGACGCTAAGAGATGTACTCAGCTTAGTAAAACCTATCACCCTTGAAGCATCGAATATTGAAGCACCAGCTATACTCATATTTGGGTAAGAGATAAATTTTCTCGCTATTTGTTGAAGGAATATGTGCTTATACAAAAGGAAGGCACCTTTTCAAACTTTCAGAGGCACAAATTTTCAGAGGCAAAGCGGTCCGGAATGCGCTGTTTGGATTACGAACGAAAATCGAGTATTGAAACTTGGGAACTTTATTCTTTTCTTTTACGATATCGACGATCGTTGTCAGTCTGTATGCGGATTCATACGTTTATGTGGGATATCGACGTATCTGAATATATGCGTGATAAATGAGCTAAATCGATTTAGACCTTACATATATATGTATGGTAGACACCATACATATACATATACATTATATATATATATATATATATATATATATATATATATAACTCGCACTTTTATTATCACTATGCTTCAAGAACATCAAAAAATAATAACATCATGCCGATCTATCTTGTAATAGTCGAGATATAGTTAGTTCTTCCACATTGGTTTTTCTGAAATGTTCTCCAGATTTTCCATGAAAGTCTTCGCTCAAGTTCCGAAAACGACGTATTGTTGTTCGCCATGATGAATTTGTTGTTTTATTTTAGAAAGAACTACTTCATTTGACTAGAGGACAGACGCATGTCCGTTACGACGAAAGGACAAACGACCTGTCCAGTTTGTTTTAATCTGACCAGGCTAAATTCGGACTTTGTTTTCAAATCTACATGAAGATAATAGTACTGTAATTAAAGCTCTGCATATGCGAAAAATATCACCACTCAATGCAATTATGGCTAATCTCGATTACTTCAATTGGTAGCCTCACAAGCTTATTGTAAAAATATTGCCTTTACATTTATGCTAACACTTCCTTGATGACATAAGTGTGCGAGTAGGCTTTATCAGGCCGAAACTTCTTGGATTTTGCCCAGTAACACTTTATACATTGTCATCCAACAAACTCACATTTATGCTGTACGATAAGCACGGTGTTTACATGTGGTTATTTCCAAAATTCTTACCAAAAAATTAGATTTTCAAAATTGTCTTCATCCATAGTAGACCCATAGAAATCATATTTACGATTGATTTTTGCATCATGGATAAACATTTTTTTGTCGGAGAGAAATCCAAGGCAAATTGCGGCTTCATTCTTTATATCCCGTTTTTTGTTTGCCGTGGGTTTTCCATCGAGTTGTGTTGAAACCTGTTTCTGTTTCGTTTGCAACCGCATACTCATTTGTATTGTCGTGCATGGTCGATTGGGGTAAGGTTTTAGGGTAAAACACTGAATAATAATTGACCTTTGTTAAAATTCCAAAAAAGGCCCACTGTTTTTTTACCATAGTTGTAAGTGTTTACATCCTCTCTGAAACAAAATTTACTGGTCTGAGTATCAAATGTTCATATCTTTGTGTGTGCTGCCATAGCAGCCATGAATATGCGACCACCGCTAGTTCAAATTATAGCGTTGGCAAGTGGTTACGATGCCGTTTCATTGATAAAACCAAAGTTCAGCAAGACCTACAAACCGGGTAACCAACAACCGATAAAAGAAAACATGGCATGTGGGACTTCACATTGGAGCTGACACTGCGCAATGTAAGCCTGCTTTTCGCGGGTTTTGACAGAGGATTGAGGAAGCTCAGTTAGGTCGTAGGCACCCTTTCGGGTAAACCCCCGTAATAATACCTCACTGTATAAATCTACGGTGTTTCAACATACATAAGAAAGTTAGCTGAAAATTCAAAAAGATGAGCACCAGTGAAGCTATGATTGGTATAAACAGCAGTTCTAATCACAGCGGTCCAACAAATCCACATTCGACAATATTTTGCTTAACTCTCGTAAGATTTAATATTATTTTACGAGAAATTAGTTTATTGATTGGATACCTCGAATGGCTAGCGATATAAGGATTCCTCTTTCTATTAAGCAGATTATCCAAGTTGAGTTTTCGACGAAGCGTCCTTGACGAATACTTGTCAATCGTATAAGAAGGCTCAAACTTGTAACTCTTGTAAACAGAGTAGAATGCAGTAAGTTCGACTTTCCTGCTTTATTTACGCACATTAATTTAATACCAAGGTCACAATTTTTTTTTATTGATATGAACTGCTCAAACTAATAACGCTATTATCCCTAAAACGCTTTTTTTAAAATTTTTAAAGAACTTTTTAAAGATGCGCATTTTCTTCCAACGTATGGGTTGTCTGCTGAATTAAGAGGAATACTTTCGTAAGAATTATTGGCTCGTCGCCTCTTCTTCCTAAGACAGAATTGAAAGCTCTAATTTAATACACCGTAAAGCATCGTCAATGATCAAACGGACGTTCCTTCAGCTTTAGAAAAAATGCAACGTTTACCAATACAGGGTTGACATCACTGTTGATATCGTCCGGCGTAAAAACCGATATAGGTTCCTAGTCATGACTGTCCTGTGGAAGGAAATGTTGCACACGTATATTTATGTAGTACCTTGAGACCACTGTGTCGTGTTGTAACATCGAAAGTGAAAAAAAAAATAAGCCATCTCCCCTATTCTCACAAGTACGAATTTGCTCAGGCAATGACATTATATAAAACCGTAAATGTGTATTTTGGCTTCAGTGAGCGAATCGTAGAGCCTCACTGCAAGAAGTTTTACAAGTATCTATGGGGTTGAATGGGCGATCTTTTGTGCTTTCCGCTAAATAAAGATGAAAGTATCGTGAAACTGCAATTCTTCCTATATAAAGTGATCAAAAATTGGATAACGACTCTGTCTTTGTAAATCACTTTTAAAACACAGGTGTAAAGTGAAAAAATTATTTGTTTCATTTCTTAAAGTGGTCTTCTCTTAAAACAGTTTTACTTTAATTTGGAAGATAGCACTCGTCAAAGTGACCGATCGTTCTTATTCCAATACCATAAAACACTAAGGCACAGGATTCGATTAATTGAATAATATTACATTTTTACATTTTCTTGATTTTTAATCATCTGCCTTTTTTGAAAGTTGCCTAATTGTAAAGTCATAGTATATACGCGAAATAAAAATAAAGATCTGTTATTTTCGGTTGCTTGATTTCTACAAAACGCGTGTTGTTACACATTTTACTCTCTTCATTATCGGTTCATTAAATTCTTCCATTTTCTTCATTTCCCGTTTCGTCCAGTGCTCCAAAATTGTGTATACAGATATCTCAAAGGTCGTTGCTAGCACCTGCAGCTTCAACGTAAACTTATTCTGTCGATTTCAGCCAGACATTACCGATCTTCACTGAAGTCTCACTTCAAAAACTAAAAACAGTCATGGTTTTCATCGAGTTTCTAAACTGGCGTCCGTAGCGACACCAATTTCAAATATAACGCATATGCAAAGTATACGTTATTTCACTATGTTGCTTCATTTGAAAAAACAGCGTACATTTGGTTACAATTAATAAAGTAGTTTTGAGTCAACTATGAAATAAATACCTTCCAACAAAGTTTTCAAGCACCGAACTTTTTCCCGCTGACTGACCTCCGACGACAGCAATCTGTGGCAGATCGAGCGCGAGTGACACACCTAGACTGGAAAATGCATCTTGCAGCCTGGAAAGAATTCCATAAGCTTTAGTGGTTTTGCAAGGCACATGAAATAGAAAAATAGACTTTGCCATTATGTCATACATTCTATATGCATTAGACGCCTTTATTTAGTGTACTATTGAATTTTTACAATAAAAAAGATATCCTACTGATATTGATCCGAGTTCAGAGCCCTGTTGACAGCCTTGAGCTCAAACTATACCTTATATATGTATATAGCATAGACTGTGAGCCAACATGTTTTCGACCTCAAAAGCTACAAGAAGAACATTATCCAAGAACATTTCAGGGGATTGAACACAATTGTGAGCAGGATTATTAGTTATAACGCATGTGTGTATATTTTCTATATTTGAGTTTTTAAAAACAAAAGCTTTTACCGCGAATCTAGACCTTGTAAAAGCACGTTTGTTGCCTGGTCCTTTCAATGTTTTCTAAATTATTACTAATATTTAGAAAAATAATGATATGTTTAGATACATTCTGACACAGGATAAGGAACGTCTCTCTATAAATAAGAGTTACATTTTTTTTTAATTTTGTCTTTTTTGCTGAAACCTGAGAGTTTAAAACTAAATACTGGTGTGGTATTAAACTAATATGGAAAAGGTTTATGGCGATGAACGTTATACGAGAAAAACATTCAAGTGTGAATGGAATGACCTCTCTTGCGATAGGCAAACCCTATATCGAAAAGTGCCGTGTTTTAGTATTTTACCCTTCGAAATCCTAAATATCTGCAAGAAAATTAATTGCTTCGCGCTACAAAAATAGAGGTGTCCTTGGTTGAGAAATACAATGCAAGTATAATTTTGTATTTTACTTATTGTGTACAAACTATTCATATATGTACACTTATTGGAATTATATAAATACATATAATCAACATACAAACTTAAATTATAATACGGAAAAGCATTGAATCGGCATTGCGACATAGAGAAGCAGAATATTTTATGTATAGGAAGATGCTAAAATACGGGGAACGAAATGCGCAGATCGAGATGCCCATATTACAACACAACAAATCTGTTCAAAGGATGCGTAGTTGCAGATATTTTGACACTAACTTTAAAACTCCTTATTGTAGTAGTTTATTTATTGTGATCTCTCTGAATAGATAGAAAGCATATGCGCAGGCTATGTGATAGAAACGTTTTCGAGAAATCCGAGAGACATCATTTTTTCTACTCCCTAAAAAGTATATGCAGCAAAAACCTTTCAAGTTTTTAATAATAATTATTATAACTGATATTTGACTTTTGCACTTAACGTCCCGAATGTTCCGTCCTTCTAAATGCTGAAGGCTAACAAAAGTTTACGGTGCATAAATATTTACTATATTTGAGCGAGAAGATCGTATTTACAGATTTGACCAAGACAGGATTAAAAGACATACCTGTTTACGATGGGAATCAGCCCTTCCATTCCAGAGTTCCAAGATCCTCCGGCAGCCATTTTGTGTGACTGGATGACTTTCTCGTTTTTACTTTTCCTTTTTATATCGAGAGCAAGAATTACTGGAATCAAAAGTAATACAGATTTGTTACTATTTGGAATTCAAAAATGAATCTGGGTAAAGTAGTTATTATATTTAAAACTACTTTACCCAGATTTATTTTCACAAAAAGGTTATGTAAGTTTTTAAAGTTAAGTAAATATGTAGTATTTACATAGACATATTGTCCTCGAATTATACCTTTTCGAAAGTGAACCGCAAGGAGAAAATTACCATAGATGATAATATCCAAGACCCATACTACAAATTACATGTATAATACGGGGCTTAAATTTGTACCAAGTGTACATAAAAAAAACCTTAAAATAGGTTAAAGTTATATTAATTAAAATAAATTATATTCCAAATTCAACCCTTCAGTCCACGTTTAAACAAATTCAATACGATCACCTTTACAAAAATACCACACACCATTGAATAGTTTAAAAATATAATAATTTCGTACTCATTTTATCAACCCACGCGAGGCAAACAGTAATTATTCCGAAAAGCAGAAAATCGGACCAACTGGCTAGCCATTTGTTTGGCTAATTAGCGCCGAAGATGAGGTTGCAACACCGTTCCCGAGATTACTGAGATATTATTATCCGCTTATATTTTCAGCTGTATCAATCGTACTGGCCTGTAAAATTCAACACACCTATAATTCATTCGTTCTCTTGGAACGTTGCATGTCTTCAACACCCGTTTTATGAAATCCGATTTTACATTATCCAATGTTTCGGTTACTTTTTCAAGGACGGCCGTCATATCTCGAAATACTTCGCAGATATTTATACAAATTTATGTACATGTAAAATAACTAAATATTGTGTTAAGAAATCTTAATATTAATTATATAATGATAAGAATCAACAGCAGTTGAAATTTCAGCTTCTAGCAGCTAGTGGTAATCTTACTTGTCAATAAACATGTTGATATTGTAGTCATAGTGCATTGTGAGAAGTTGCGGTCAGTCTCATTTTACAAAGAGCTTAAGATGATCTGCATAGAATTCGTGTATTAGGCACGCACTACATTTTCATCGTTTGAAATAAAAACGGGAAACGATAAAGGCACTAAGGAGAATACTGAGAACTCTAAGCGGATAGGTTTTCGATGTACTCAGTGCATCGCTAATCTTTACGCTACTTTAAAATTGTTTTCAGGTAGCTAATAAACCATTTACAAGTTTGAATACGAAGTCAAATATTTTTCGAAGGATACTGTTATTCCTTTTATCAAAGACGTTGAAAAATAGAACTAGTCACAATCGGAATGTAATTTTTATTTGTACATTTACGCCAATGATGTATCATTTCGGCCGGATGCGTTGACGTGCAGAGTGAAATCAAATAACCCGTTCGTAAAGCCAAAGTGAAAGATTCACTTCCAACAAAAGGTACCTTTTACTAAATAAATATTAAAATAAATAAACTAAATAAATAAATACTAAATACTATGAGTTGTTGTACATGAAGTGTCATGAGCCATATGTTGCCAAGTTAACAAAATTGGCACTACGATTTCCAGACGTTATGAACTACATATTATGTATTATATTCTATGAATATCTAGCTAAAAAAATGAACATTGATTGAGTTAACTAATGTCTTTTCCAAAATAATATCGAGACTACAATTTAGTTTCAAGTAATTTAATTTTAGAGTATTGTGTGAACTTATTAGTCAATTGATTTGAATGAATCGCTTCCTGTCAACTTGAAGAAGCTTTAGTACCCACTTCGTTGATAATCACAATATAACGCTTCTAAGTTCAGTTGGTCTACTTGTATTGCTCAATTGGTAAATTAGTTTCAAACGTTATATATCCGTCACTTACAAAATTGACGTAAAGAAGCTTTGGGTTTCGATATTAATCGACTTCCGAGTTTTCAGAAGATATGAAAAATCTATAAATTGCCCGGTTCCTTGTTTCTCTTTTTCCTACAAAAGAAGCCGAAAAGAAAAACTTTAAGGACGGCATCTTCTAACGACGAGCCCTCTTACACTTCTACGGAATCTTATAATGGTAACGGCGTCTTCCTCAAATATTTCCTTTATTTTTTTGGCCTTTCTACTGTTTATTTTTGCATGAAAAAATGCTTGACACCTATTGTATTTCGCTTTCTGTTAATGTCAAAAAGCTGCCGAAACAATCCAGCATATTTTTGCCCTGTACAGTACGCACTCAATTGCTGAGAAGACTGTTTTGCGAAGTTCGATAATGGCAACTTGAAACTGGAGAGTATACTCCGCTTTGCTCGGCCATTCAAAGTTGATACATGTTTTTTTTTGTGTTTTACATCTACTAGTTAGGCCGCTCGACATTACTACTACAACTAGCTCTCGGTACTAAACAAAGTGTGTCCACTCGAAGCTAGATAAACAGGTATCTTTGAATTCAGCAGGCAAACAGGTTATCCATTGCGAATAGGATGTTTGAAGTCGATGACTAAAGATTCTGTTAAAGGTAAACAGGTGGCTGACAACTTGGCTTCATCATGTAATTTTTTCGAGTACGATTATTATCGTGTTGCAGATTATGAGTTCAAGGTGATATATCCGCTGGTACCTGAATATCAAACGTCCTCGTATAAAAAAGCTGAACTAATTCTGTACGCTAAATCGAACAATATGGGTACACAAGACAGGGCAATCGAATCTTAACTGGCTGTTTATAGTAGCTGGCACACGTCAGTTCACCATGCATGTTACCAGAAAAAGGCTAGTTCTTTTTAGAAGAAAACAGACGTGTGTCATTATTAGAGTTTGAGCAAAAATGAGTTATCATCCAACGGTCATCATGCGGTACGAATTTGTTTGATTCCCGATATCGATATCCACATTACTGCTAGTTTCCACGCGGTTTCTTAGAGTACAAACCAGTAGATTTTCAATAGCTATTAAGTATTAATAAAAATTTAATAAACACAAAACTTCTAGTACGTGCAAAAAAAACTTACTTTTGTCTAGATACAGTACTAAAAATTATGAACTATTCTGACTTCAGTATTATGAAATATTTATATTATGATTTAGGTGCTCTATTTTGTATGTATATCCAACTTACAAAAGAGGCAAATAATATTATATGAATTTAGGACTAAGTACAGCTATAGGAGCACGAAGTGCATTGCTGCAAAGCATTCGCTCTTGTCATCCCTCAGTCACCGTTGCTTTTCTTAGCTGAGTGTTTTCAATACTTGATATTTTAAATCTTTCAAAGAAGAGCATATCTGTTAAAAACAGACGTTCTTTTCAATCAGTAACGGAAAGAGAACTAATTCGTAAAAAAACTCCTAACGAAAAAATCGTGAGTGACAGTACACCTCGAATTGGTGCCAGTGACGAAAGGCAGGGAAGAATACCACTTGAAATAAAACACTGAAATCTGTTTGGGTTCTACTAGTTAATATGTATATTGAGCGGCAACAGCCGGTCACTCGTGGTACAAGTTTCCTGAAAACGGAGGTTTCAGCAACAATGAAGCTTAGAATTGTTGTTACTAAAGAATGATGAAATAAAAGCACTTCCGACGTTTTGATGCAGTTTACGGATGCTGTTACACGCATACACGTTCTCCTTACGTTACGTTACACGTCGATAAAGTGTATGTATGTACAGATAAATAGCACCAGCTACACTTGGCTCGAAAAAAATTGTCAACAATAAGATTGCAGCATCATAGGTGTGCCAGGTACGTTGTGTTTTGAAAATAATCGGAGAATTGGCATTATAGAGAGTCTTGTGCGCTGGGCGGCCGATATCCGAGATTACAAATTTCATTGGCTACACATTTTCGTATTCGTAAAGTAGTTGGTGAAATTGATGCTAAAATATGCAGACCCGTGATTTAAAATTACATAGAACGGATTAAGTTTTGTAAGCGATCTCTAAGATATTTGGCGGACAATATTGTTATGTATAATGTAAATGGAGTCCTTTGGGGCGGATTAACAAACGCAACCCACACTAAAACTCTGTTCTGTTTTCCATTGTAGGGGCATAATAAGCTGGATACATTTAGCCCATATATAGATATTAACGCAGGCCGGCTTTATTTTATCGTTTTTTTTTTATACAGGAACAGATATTTTCTTAATACCAGATATTTTCGCTTATATATATGCAAAAATGCGTTCAAATATTGACAATGTAATAATTGATGTTTACAACCTGGCCATACTTAGTGGCTCTCATCCTTCGGCTGATATCCTTTTGCGGCCAGTACATTTAATTTAATGTTGCGCTGCGTATCCCTTTTCATACAGAAAATTAAAGTTAGTTACGAAATCTGAACGAGCAGCATATATAACCATCCAGTTTTACATATAAATAATAACAACTTAACAAATTTCTGTATATGTGAGAAACACTATAGGCAAACCCTTTTTATCTGAAAGACTTTCGAGTATGCATCTAGGAAACATTAGAGGATGCCAGCAATGAGGTTTATCATCTGTACTGAACGTCATCATCTGTACTGAACGTCTTACGATCGTTTATGCGGACACTTGCTTCATTACAGGTACTTCGTTTAATGAGGACATAGTTGACGACACGGTGTATGCGAAATGCGCTATAGAATTTCGAACTGCCTGTATGGTCTTTCCAGTTGCCTCTCCGCATAGATTACAAACTACTGGGACGTAAGCAAAAAGGTCCTTTTGCTAGTTCTAGGCTTATAGATCATATATAGTCGAGAAGTTATTTGTGTACTCAAAACGCAACATTTAAAAGCCGAATTTGATGTTTATAGACATATATAAATCGACAAACATATAGTGTAGTCCAGATCATCATACACTATGCATAACAAACGGGGACCTAAAACCATAATTCCTTCAATAATTTACATGTAATTGTAATGCTCCAAGCATCGTATTCTTATATTGGGTGCCCTGAGTACGCTTCACTTAGAAATGTAATCAAAGCACCACTACAAAGTAAGGAACGAATATATATATATATTTAAGGCATTCCCAGTTCTGAAAGCATCCTAATGAATCTAAGTTAGTAACAAACGTAACAACTGTGTCGGGAAGCATACTCTGCCATTTGCACTAAGATATAGGTCAAATCAACTGATTATTGGATGAACACAAGATTTCGTTCCTTGCGAGTAATGTAAGTAAGGTCAGGGCCACCTCTTTAAACGTATCACAGAGAAGGACTATCATTGATGAACAAGCAGCCAGACCTTTCTGAGAGGAAAACACCATAAGAGATCCTTTTCGAGGTCGATATGCATTCATCTATATCAACACGCGGTCTTAAAAAAATAAAGCAAAAAACTAGAGAAAGCCAAATGTCATATAGATATATTTTACCATCTACTTAACACCCTTAGTGTGCTCTCTACAGAATTCTGCTTAAAATATCATTGTCCTGTGTAGTTTTGTTTTGTCAAAAATATACAGCCATATTCTAACACGAGTGAGTCATCTTCTAGCATACGTGTGTTCAATAAGATATTTTATTAAATAATTTGTATACGAATGCTTGAAATTTAAATGGAATGTCCACCTGCTGTACCCGTATCAAACCCGACAAACGATATCAAATCAATGAAGAAGCATTGTGGACGCACTTCATCGTAAGGGAATTAATGACGATTCCCAACCTATAGAAAAACCAGCGTTACTATCAGAACTTGATATAAAAGTAAAAGCTGTTGGGAAACGCTTTCGTAATATAATTTGAGGTAAATATTCCTATACACTCACTTATACGAAAGCCTTGGTCTACATAAACCAAGCAAGGATGATAATACTCGTTTGCTGCACGTAAGCCTTGGTTTTGACGTAAGGTATTGTTAGCACCTACCCTTACCAGTTGTTTGAGTTGCTGATGGTTGGTATTTATTCTGTAAGTGCGGTTTTCGGAATGGACGACACTTCGAGATTCGGGATGCTAATTTGTAATCTGGCTTCACAGGAATCACAAACTCCGTTAGCTTCAGATGAAGCTCTAAGTCTGTAGTTCCGAACTGCAACCTCACTTAGGCTACTCCTTGAATGGATGCGTTTATAAAAGCACACTCGCACGGCTTTTCTTATGGTACGCTATTAATACAATAGACATAGAAGTTCCTCTAACAACGTCGGGCAACGTTTTTTTCTCAGAGTGTGAAAATCTTTACTGTCTGCCGTTAGTTAGGGGCCAGGAAAACCTTCTCCGTCGAATTCCTGTACTCCTACGGCTGATTGGCCTAGTGAGAGGCGTTGTACGACCCACCGACCCCTTGGACAAAGGGGCTCTGCAGGGATGAATGTCCCCACGAGTGGAGAAAATGGAGGAGAGAACTGGAAGGCTAGCAGTCACAGAGGGCGCTGCGCACGCACTTCGATCCGCAGCTGCCACGAACCCCGCCAAGAGCGCGCCAATTTTTAATAAGAAAATCAGCGTAAGGATTACGTCCTTGAGCAAACGTTAATACCAGAAGTAAATGCGTACACATATATTCCACTCAAATTTTTCATAATTGGCAGTTGTATTAATTCATTATCTATCCTTTCCTTACTGTGTTATGTCCGCAATATGATTATGATTTGTTTCTCCTAAAGGTACCTTTAATTGCGCATATTCTCTATTGAATATGATATGAATACCATAAACAGTTTAAGAGAATATATTGAAGACTTGGTCCACACAGTAGTTACCAGATATCGGAAAAAAGTGTTAAGCTTTGGACTGTAATTGCAACAAATTCTCAGAAGTTATGAGGATTCGCTTAAACAGGTCTTGCAAAACAGAATTTACTCACATACTCACTCAAGGTCACCTCTGTTGCACCAAGAAAAACAAACTAGGAATAATACTTTTAAAAACCTCCTCAGTTTTTTAAACCAGCTAGTTTAAGGTAAAACCCACGTGTAAAACAAGAATCTTGTCAATACGTGGCTTCAAAGCATTGAAAGGGTCATACATTAGAGAACGTTTCCGTCTCTAGCTATTAGCGTAATATCTACACTAATTTGTTAAGTCCTTTAATTGAATATAAGGCGCGCTTCATTTTCGAACTAGTCAAGTGTTTAAACAACCTAATTGTAATTTTCACAGTTGGATTTAATTTCTCAAGTGTCAAGAAGTTTTTGTTCTTCATAATATGCACACGTACCTTACAAAAATAATAAACAATAAGTTCACCTGCAAGATCCAATAGTTTTAGCGTTAGGCTTCGTTTCTCAACACGACTCTATCCCGACACTGCCTCATTATTGGGTTCTGGCTAAAATGATAACAAATCTCTTCCGCATGTACATATCGCAGTGAAAAACTATAGCTCTTTGATTGCCTATACGAACTTCACGCTATATCTTTTTTCCATAAAGCAGGCTTAATACCATTTAAGCTAAATGAGCTTATTATTATGGTCGAGCGGTTCAATCAAGAGATGACATCTGCTGCACAGCCTCACCAAAAGCTAGAGTTAGAATTGTGCGAAATAACTCATAAGTTAGATATGGCGCTACCATCTCTGCAACAACGAACAAATGCTCCTGGAATTAAAATTCAATGCCTTTGGCATGCTGGCTGTCATATTGTATTTGTGTTATACTTAAAAAAGCTCGGCTCTCTTTTTCCTTGGCTATGACATGGCATAAATAATACTATGGAAACTTTAATCGAAAGATATTCGCGTGGTTGCCGCGAAATGAAACATTTGAAACAGCCAAAGTGCAGAAAAAAGAGGTCACTTGAGAGCAGAATTTTTTTGAGGTCTAGCAATAACTTAAGTTTCGACATCAATGAAGTTTTCTGGAAACGGCATCTAACCCTAGAAAAATAATAATGATTGCTACTGCACAAGATGTACGATTCTACTGGTCCATAACTTCAATGATTTCTTAACAATGGACTATCAGAGTAAGGCAGTGCTACAGAAGATAATTTTGTTGCTAAGTTCATGACGGCCATAACGTTGCCAATATTTTCTCGTCAACCACCGTTAGAAAAGGTAGTGTGAAATCGGTGCAGAGCTTGCACATTTCTACCTTTTTAAGTACATACTGAGACGTTCATATCATGATTTTACACTTTTCTGATGCACTTTTACGCTATGATCTGAATCAAAGCGACTTCAATAGATGATGCTATAAGTGTACAGAACAACATGCTGAAATCTAAGTGAGTTTCGAAAACACTCGCTTAAGCTAGTATCTCTGCCCTCGACTTTAAAACACCGGCACACGGTGAAGCTTATAACGTTGCGTGATTGCAAATGTAAAGAATCTTACTTATTTAGATAGTGTTTTGGTAGAACTTGATGTGTAAGAAATGAAGACTGTCAAACTCAGTTGCAGCTCTATTGATTTTAACTGTTATGGTTTTAAATGTTAATCAAGAGATTCCTCTATTAAAACGTTAAAGGAATGACCCAGTTGTTACTTTTCAACTATAAAAGAACGAACAACTATCGGACACAAACTAGTACCGGGGTAAGCGGCTCTCAGCGCTCGAAATGCATATTAATACCTGTATCTTCACAGACCTGATTGTTCTATAAGGACTACGGCTTTTCTTTATACTTTATCTCATTAATAGTCCAGTCTCGCAGGACAATTTTCACAAATTTTGCTAATGAAAATTATCGTTGCTTTTGAAAACTTTTTACTATTATTTATGAAAACGTCGTCGTAGAGATATTATGTATTAACCATAAGTATATACACAAGACATAAGTGGAATTCTTACATGTTATATCATTTACAGTTTCAAGACTCCACAGATGCTTAGCTGATCCAGTGCGTAATGAGTGTACCTTTATCTGCAATTGTAGCCCGTGTTCAAATTCATGCTCATTTATTAATGTACTATACATTACAAAAAATAAACGAACAATTGGAAATTTGTGTGTAGCACGACAGACGGCAGAATCTACGTAGTCTTTAAAGCTCTTATAGTTCTCGAGATCGTCCATAAGTAAGGCCGGAAAGATTCACACGTAGAAAAGGCTGTCGAATTTGTTGCTCCGTCCCGAGCCTATCGAATTCCTTCTCTGTCTTGACAGATCTGTTTTGACTTGTTCCAGACTACATTATGCTACGTAATACGTTTGAGAAACTCAACGTCAAAGTTGCAGGAGTCGGGGGCTTCGAGAGGCTTTTGACTGAGAACCGCGCGTTTTAACTGGTGCGTGTGCTAATTGGAATGTGTGTTAAAGACGCATATTGCTTTTCTTATCGTACGTTTGCATAATCGTAACTATGCGCTAGATGAAATGAGCTCAATGACATTATTACGTGTATAGTAGAAGTACTATGTATGCTTCCTTCAAATCAGGAAAATATTTTTTATCGCGCTCCTCAAATGCGGAGGCAGATCGCGTTAGCTGATTAGCATGGGTCGCAAACGATAACCAGAACAGTAACTATCAACGAGGATAAAGCATCAATGGGTTACAGTACGGTGAAATTAATTAAATAAACTTAAATTGTACGAAATATATCGAGTTGCATTGTACGTTGTTTATGGATTCATTTATATTACATCCAGTTCTAAGTAACCGTAGCTCGGATTATAGTTATTCCATTGTATTGCTCCAGTGACTAGCTGTACCTTACCCTGCCTATAATTCCATTACAGTTATTCTACTGCTCTAGTCCTGTTCTGTTATTGGAATGTTCCAGTCACTTTTGCTTCCTATCAAGCATTCTGCGTTGCTGTTCCGATTAAGCTGCAATTACACTGCATATGTTCTGCTCTTTAGCAAAATCCTATTGGCCGTTACTTCAGAGTTAACAGTTTAAATCAACGGTGACGAACAGTTGTAATTTTCAAGTAATGTGACTAATTTAATGTATTGCAATTGTATTTCTATTTTCCTATAATATCTTAGCAACTTTATAAATTAAGTTTACCCATATGCCTTGCCTATTTGAATGCTTTCTTACAACTGCTTTGTTATATCCTTCTCGCTTCCCTTCAATCGGTGGTCCAGTAATGTTTCACCCAGTTGCAGCTAGCCATTTTCTTTATCACTTCTCAACGAGTCTCATGAAAACCACAATCAAATCTGACTTGGTGCCTACCTTGTAGAGCTAGAAAAAAATAAACTTTTTTTAAAATCATGATTTCATTAAATCTCCACGGTTGTTAAATAGGTCGCCTAAAAAGATTTACCATATTCACTACCGCGTTCAATAAAAAAATCTAAAATATATATTGCACATAAAGAAATAACAACGTAAGCAATTTTAGGGAACAAGCCACAAACACACACGAACAAAACAGAGCTTTAGTAGTACACTAGAGCGCAACCCGAGAGCTTCGCCCCAAGCTGGGTTTTGGCCGTTTGACTACTTGCTGTATACAATGAAAGTGGTAAAAAAGGCCCACAGACGTTACACCGCAGAAGTAGTTTTAGCTGCCATTCCATTAAAGAACTCAGTTCTTATTACTCTGGCAAATCTCTATCGCATATGGCAAGTTTTTTTTCCTTTAGTAATTTATTTTCATCAAATCATTTATTTTAATGGTACCAACCACATCATCATTAGTTAGTTTGTCAGCTCTAGAAAAATGACAACAATACCCATAAGCTAATTTTGCGACAGCCATCCGGACAGACACACATCGAATTTTATTATTACACTAGAATGCAATTAGCGGGCTTCTTTTCGCGCCTTCTTTATTCATCACGATACTCGGTGCGCGTGATGAGGACAACAAGACGGCTTGTGGACTCCGACTTTTGGAGGCCAACCCATTACACAAACTCCTCTTTCCAGCAGTCCTATCTCATTTGTTGGCACCCCAGAAAGAACAACGCTTGCTTTACAGTAGATACGACGGTTACATGGACACACGAAATATTATAGAAGAGGATAACCTGTAGGGTGTGTTTTCCTCCTTGGCCAAGTAACATGTACTCGCGTATTCAATCTGTCATATGAGAATAACAAAGCGAATAAATGGGTTTGGCAGCCCTGTCTTGTCTGTACACTTCTGTAACCCTCTCGCAACAGTTCTTTTCTATCTCTAAGAAGCTTAAGGGACACACCATCCTCGGAGCTGATCTTGTTACACTGACACATATAAATCCAAGTATTTTACTGGTGAATAACTGGCGGATTCCACATGCCACCCGCTTGACCATTTGCCTGTGCAATAAAGATAACGAGACGTAATCTGCAGGTTGTTACGTAAAACGATCAACGAATTTGGCAATCTGGTTTCGCACGAAGGAAACCAGATTTAATGCGAATTTTGTGGTCCAAAGTCAGAGAGATAAAGAAACAGACAGAACACATGTCGAGTTTTAAATATGTATGTGGGAGTGATATTAAGCAAATACTAATGCAGAAATAAAGACAGAGAAAATGTAAACTTAGAGAAAACGTCGGATAAAATCGTAAAAATCTACGAGTGTGGTATCAGTATTATGTATATCATTAACTTTTTAGTGGAAGGTCTTCGCGCCGAGCGAGTAGTGCCCATGGCATAATTTTATGGTCATTATGTCCTTATTCGTCCTGTGGGATGAGATCAGGAAGCCACTGCCGTGTTGCCTGCTAACTGAAACAACTAGTCTATTTCATTACCACCCTTTCTTCACGTGTGGGTAATTCAGAAAAACGGCATCAGCGCTAGAATGGCTTGCGTTACATACATAGACATCGCGTTTTAGCGTAAGTTAGGCTGAAGCGCCATTCGCAGGCTTCGCAGACTCCATAGACTTCTCTGTTTGCGTAAAATGACCGTTGTGGAAACCATATCATCTGCCAACAATATCGAGTCCCTCCCCCCCGCCCCGCCCCACCGACCTAATGAAATAAGATCTGCTTTTATTTTTGTAAACGAATAGTAAAATCCGGAACGGCCTGCATTATCAGTAAACACATTGACAGCGTGGTGACAGTCCTTCAACCTAAGGCAATCGCCAACCTAACCCCAATATATTGGTATTCAATACGTATAAAAGGTAACAGTTAACTGAAGTTGAATGCTTGAGAAATCTTTCCTAGCCCATTGGATGCATCTTTTAATACCCTATCCGGTCCAATGGCATTGGTTTATAGGCGCAGGCACATAAAGCCCGAAGTTTCGTGCTGACATACCGTTGCGCGAATCTAAATAATTTATGTGAAGAGACGTAAGTTACAGACCCAGAACAGTTTTGACAGTTTTGTGCTGGCAACCAACCATCTGAAGTAATACTCAATAGCAGTACACGACGTAGTTTTAGGGAGCACTTGGAGACATGGCGGTGTTAAAACCTGCATCGTGAGTTGTCTAGGAACCCTGTGTCTGACTAAGTTCTGCTTACGTCAGAACCAGGCGTTTTAGTCGGGGCTTGTGGACTTACTGCCGTTATATTGCTTTTCTGCCACTGCATAAATTGTAAGTAATTAAAAATAATCTACCGGATTCATGGGCAGTACATTGGGGAACATTCTGAAGTTCCGATAAGATGCCGTACCGAGTAAAACCAAAGCAAGAAGCCTTTTCCTTCACAAGCATCTAAATGGAAGTTTGTGAATGATGGAAAGCCTAGGCTACGGGACTGTCATAGAAGCGCAATATAAGAAGGAATCCGGTCGTTCTAGTTACGGTCACGGTATCTTGAACAAAACTATCCTGTTGTCGAATAAGCTTCTTTAACAGTTGGCTGGGTTTCAAGCAGTGCATTGCCTTCGCTTTACTTGCTTGTTTTCTGTGAAATAAATCCTACAATGATGTCCACAAGGACTGTAGCGTAAGGCTTAAGGGACAGGCTGAAAGATGGTTGTAGCTTATAAAAAGAAGGCAATCCTAGATAGGCTCTCACCATATCTTACTCATGTTGCTAAAGGGTGGTGATACAGAAGCAACAACTCGTGTAGCCAGAGCGCCCGTAAAGATTGACCTTACAGGTGGTTATTAAGCTTGACTTCAAAGATGCTTTTAACACCATTCAAAGAGATCAATATTCGAGGGATACAGCGAGACGATTTCGCAAATCTACATTAATTTCGCAGAATATGAGGACATCGTTTATTTTCAGTTCGTACTGTCTTATTTACACGATTGCGACATAGACAACGCAACGTAGACCTCCCAGTACTAGACTAAACGAGAACAACAAAACAAGTGCAATGTTTTCCTGTTGTAGAAAGAGGCTTTTTTAGATGTTATCGGACACTGCACCGTAAATATTCTTAAGCATTTCATAGTCGTAGAAGCCAAGAGATAGACCTGAAAAGGCTAATATTACGAGCCGGATATCGACTGCAAGTGCCGTTCCACCGGGTAATACCTAATATTACACCTGTCTATCTGGTCAGCGTCAATCGCCCTGTCGATTTTTCTACCTTTCAGATAATGATTCACTTTTTCTTAATACCAGTGTAATAAGAACTGTAATAAAAATATGATCCTTGATATAAAATTTTTAGGTGAAATAAAGGAATAATGTAAACAGTGCGTTTTAATATTTTAACAAGCGAGTGATAATGAGCATTAAAAACATAGTTGAAAGTACGGAAGAGAAAGTTGTGTAACTTCTGAACCTTATCAAAGGAAAAGATGAGGCGATTAGACAGACAAAGTACCCAAAAACCTAACGAAACACCGCGAACCACTACTGTGTCACGTATTTTGCAGCGGACAACGACTGGCTAGAAAGGTACACGGTTTTTTACATCTCGCCCAAAGCATGATCTGAATTAAAACAGCATTGAGAAGCTAAGACTTCGAGCATTTGACGCTGTCCATAAGTATGTCATAGGTATATACGTAGCCTTTAATTAAGGCCTCATTAGTTGCCGACACCGTATCGCCAGCCCACGTGATCTTATGTAAATCTTACCCTTCTATTAGAAGAAAAATTTCAAGGTTTCGCATCGTTGAGACCCCAAAAGTAAGCGCGATGTCCAGTGATTTTGTAACATGCAGACCTGCCAGGATGGCGGCCGGAGTTATCTTCACACTAAAAAATTGAAATGTTTACGTTGCCACACAAATGATATTACTGTTTCCTCAAATATTCCCTTTTCCTTTTATATTTTTACTGTTTTTGTTTTTCTCTATACATAATTCGAAATTATTCTTGTTTCTCTATGAATACGCTGCAATTTCATTATGCAGCAAATAAAACTGAAATCAGGCTTCCTCAATAGATGATCCTACTTCCCATGCTTCTTTTATTTTCGACGCATCCCTTCCTCCACGTTTTATTGACCTCAGCAGAATGAAACAGTTGTACCGAGTACCACGCTAACTTTATGCTTGAGATAACAGCTCAAATGTGGTTTGAGACGTCTAGTAATGGTAACGTAGAACTGGATAGTGCACCCGCTCTCAGTTGGCCATTCAAAATCGATGAAAATTGTCTGAAGGCACTTTTGAAGGAAGACGATTAGCACTCGTGTGCATAATAACCGCACTCATGTGTCCACAAACTTGCATCTCGAATCTATGAGATTTATTTAAAAATTCGGGGCTCGGGTGCCCTACAACATTGCACCCACTATTTTTTTCAAACCTCGCGCCGACGGATTGCCAGCTTTGCTGCCAGATGAAATTAGTACCTGTATATTTAACGGTGAAACAATACTTCGAAAATTGGCGGACAAAATCTTCGAACGCCTTACCTTGGAAAATTCCACTTGGAAATTTCCAGCGAACACGAATAAATATTCGATTATTTAGTTGAAAGAGGGGCGTGCACAGCGGCTGCTGATCGCGTATAATAATACACTAATTGGTTCCTATTATTCTAAATTCTAACTAACTTGTTAAATCAAAAGCGTCATTACTTTTGTTACAACCTAATATAATACTTCCGTTTATTTTACTGAACGGTAATAGAGTCTGTATGGAGTAAACTAAGAAGATCATTCAGATTTTTTTTCAGACAATTAAAAAAGGATGATTTATTAAAGGACTCAGCGTATTTTTCTACATTCGTTTTAGCCTGAAACACAAATGGGTTGTTCATTGAGATAAGTGAGAGCTGCTACATTATTTAAATCCCGATGGCGCTTAGACTTGACCACTAAGCGCAGACCTATATGTATAACTCTAAAAATCTAGCACCTGATCCGCTTGTCTCTTTGAGCTTAGTTGCTTGGCTCAATGTAAATAACCCAGTCAGGTTGTAGAAATGTGGCAAAAAGATTAATTAAGTAATGTGGATCTGAGAACATCCGAGTGAATTTTCCAACAATAGTACTTGTTTTTTAAACATTTTAGGCCACCTGTGCTTAGCAGTTATGTTCAAACACTTTACTTGGCAAGTTTGAAGGGTGGTCCATTTATGGTAGCTTCACTTGTTAGTACTGACTCGGAGAATTTTGTAGCTTCAGTGCTAAAAAATACCTAAACAACGCGTGAACATTAAATAAAAATTAAAAATCTAGATAAAACTATGTTTGACACCTATAATAATGTATAAATAATAAAAATAATAACCTACACCTATAAAAATGTACATGTGTTTTTTAAAGAGCAGTAGTAGCAACTAGCGTAGCATTCCATATAAGATGTTTTCGCTAGTGGTATAGATCAAAAAAGAAAGATAGGTTCTTATAAGCAATGCATATAACAGATGTTGCACATTTTAAGTTATCCTAAATAGTGTTACTAAATAGTAAGGGAAACATCATTTCCAAGATACATGAAATTTGCCTTCAGTTCTTGCTTCTCAAGCATGGCACACGTTTTCTGTAAAGTGAGAACAACAGTGCCATTTGATCCTATGAATTCATCTGATCGCTGAAGTAGCCCACTAGCATTTTGTTATCATTCTGTGTTCGGACGGCTATCATCAGTTTAACATAGTTTGTCTAGATGAAGTTTATCGCCAGCATTCTTAACCGTTATTCAAAGCCCATCATTATGGCTATCGTTATACTTTGTGTTATAAAAAGCATAAGTAACAAGTGGTACACTGTTTAGTACTGTGCCTTCTGAGCACACGGTATTTGTAATTCTCTTTGCAATACTCTATTTTTTTTTTGACAAACAGCTAACTTTCCCTAGATAGCATAGTCACAACAATCCATTAACAAGCCTACTTTTCAACGTTAGCGGTTGTCAACGCAGCGTTCTACGCATCGACAAATGGTTTCGGTACATACACTCGATATTATTTGCCTTCTTGTTAATAACATCAAAGTAAAACTCTTTATTTTAGACAGTCTGTCACTGTTTTACCTCTAAAAAAAAAACGCAGATTGTCTGGCAGGCTGTGCAATGTGCACAGAAAGATGAAAAATTATTTTTGCATGTGGTCGAACGAACAACCGCGATAAACCACCGTCGGATGTCATAATAAAATAGTTTTGGAAGAACTGATAAGAATATATTCATTTTTTCATCTCAGAATTTTCTAACCCTTAATGCATACAGGGACGGGAACAGTACGTCTTTGCGGACTTAGGTTTTTTATACGGTTCTGCTTTGATAAAATCACAGCTAAGCTGCGCGCAAAAAAATACCAAACAATGACTCACCATTTCATTATGTTTAAATATATTACGATATCAGAGGCTGCTTTGTCAACTAATGGGTAGACTTAGGGTACAGCCAGACCCCTAATTCGGCTTTCAAACCTGCTATAGTTAGTGACAGGCCTGCGCCAAGTCGTACATATCCAACAATTCGTATGGTCGATAACGTAGTCTGTGGGAATCCTAGGTTTTCATTGTAGCAGGCTTTAGCTCAGCTAGCTGTTTATAGGAAGCTGCGAAGTCCCGAAGGCCGTCCTGTGCGCAAAAACGAAAATTTATATCTCTCATTTATATCTGCATAGTGTAAACTGCTTTAAGAAGTTTATACCGCACTACCGCAGCCGTGGTACACCAGGAGCCAGTAAACAAGCGCTGGCCTTATTAGCAGGGATACACAAGCCTCACCTAAAGGCAGGTGAGCCTTTACAAAAACGCCGCTTGTAATTTCCAATTTCAAGGTAGTTACAACAAGCTCATAAGGCATTCCAAAACACTGCACGATTTATTTTGTAACTGATCTTGTACACTTAGTACTTTGTTTCCAGAATTAAAGCAGACATTTTTGCGAAAAAACGAATGATGAGCGATAGCATATCGCACTAGCAGCGGTGTAGCGATATTTGAAGATATCATCAAATCTATGTAGTCAAAAATGGCATCCGCATCCTATACAACTCGAATGAAGCGGAGGATGATCGAACACACAGTCTTTACTTAGTGTTGAAATGCACACAACATTGTCTCCACCGACGAAAGTAACGGACTGTTAACTTCATGGTAAATTGTCTCCGCCCCGCAGGCACTATGAAGTAATACATAAAGCGGTGCCGAACCTTGCGAGGAACTGAATGGAGAATTGTGATTTAATGGATATTTGTTACAAAATGGCTACTTGGAAATCTCTTTAGCCGGGCTTAGGTTATCTGGCATGGTTCTGATAAAGGACTGGTTAATTCATATCAAGGAGATGCACTAAATAACCAAATCAGAGTAAGAGAACTCGGGCTTCACGATTTTATTTTGTGTCACCCTTGCTGAAATAGTGTTACTCATCCTAAATTATCGATTCAACTTCAATACAAATGTTTACGTATGTCACTTAACCACAACTCGAGCATTAACTGACATTTTTTAGGGATTGTTTAATTAAAGAAATATATATTCAATCTCCACAGTATGTTAAAGACAAGCACCTGGAACTCTTTTTATCCTAATTTAGTAATTAATTAGCAATTGTTGAATTTTGACCAAACCCGCTAACTACAGGCAAATGTGCTTAAATATTGCATAATAACCTGCCGGCGCTGATATGTAAAGAGAGAAAAAGTTACGTGTTTATATATCATACTTATTTTTATATACTTGTTACCCGGGCAGATGGAACATGATGGAGGCATTTTAAGTAACGCTAATATATGATGTTTGTATATCAGCTGATTATTATCAATAACCGAAGTACAAGGAGTTAGCTCAAGGCTATAAGAATATAAACGTGTGTACAAATTCAATAATATTGTTAAATGAGTATAAATAATTTACTATAGATATGTGCCTAATTAAAGGAGACGACATTCTGAAGATTCCTAGAGGACGATTCTTGACGCAAAAGTCCGCATCAGTAATACAAAACTCCTTTTGCAAACTTTTCTTTGACACTTTAATGCTTTTAAAGGCCTAAAAATACACATTTTTAACCGTCTTAAAATTAATTATAACTAAAGAAAAATAAGTGTACTTCTAGATCCTGATTTTGGTTGTGGACTTCTAGGTTATCCATGTGGTGTTCGATAAAAATACGAAACCCCGACAAACAATTGTACAAGAGACTACAATCATTATAATAAGTTGAAATTCAAACCTATTGTTGGAAAAATAGAATTTATTGTACACCTTTTAAATTTTGTGAGATAAAACCGACTTTTTCTATATGTTACTTCTACGATAGCATTTCATACCAAACCAAGTACAAAAAATAAAATAGTCAAGTCTTTTGAGATGCAGAATGCCTTTTTTTACATTCGTGTTTACGTTTAACTTCAATGTAATCTGGAAGAAATATTTGGAGCAGCTATTTCAATGACGATTAAGCCAATTTGTATATTATATGAATTCTAAGAGCTTCTCTGTACAAAGAGTCGTTTGACTTTCGAAAATTAAATTGATTTTTCTGATTTTCCGCCTTGTATTCTAATATAGTGTTTATTCAAAATAAAGCTTGAGAATTTCTAAAATAGGTTCATTTGTCAAGCTATCTGATCTAGGCGGTATAATATGAAGGTGTGTGTCTGTAATGCCTCATGATGGTGGAACAATTGCAAAAAAAATAAAGGGTGAATAGCAGCACAGATGATAGTTCAGTTACAATGGGAGCGCGAATTTATTGATATAAAGGTAGGCAGTACCTACTACAAGATTACAGGATAACTGCGACACAAGAGCGCAATATTGTTTATATAATTGAAGTTACTGAACAATCGAAGTGAGGTAATTAAGGAAATTAATGAAGAATTATAATCGATTTTCTAAAAGACAATAATGAGATGACGCAGCAAAGTAACAGCATGACTTGGGTAGAGCAGAGGGTCTACTGTAAGAAGATAATGGAAAAACTGCATTAAAAAGTCGCAACAAGGTAAAAAGTGAATTAAAAAAAAAATTAAGCAGGCTGATGTCCATGTAGAAAAAGACTGAGTTCGCTTTAGATTGAATTAAATGCTTCGAGTTTTACGATTTCTGAACAAATCGTTAGGTTCTATAGACTGATAGAACATTTTAGGTTAAATCAAAAAAAAGCTACAGGTCCAAAGCATATAGGTGGTTCAAGTTATGTAACAGTAAAAGGAAACCGATCTTTCTCTTCACATAGATTAAACAGAGGCATTTACTCGCTCGTAATGTCGTTAACGTTAGGGAAAAGAAATCATTTTCAGCCCATTCAAAAGGTAACGCAACATTGTAACAGACGGTGCTGGATATACCTCATTGCTAGTCTGCACAGTAAACCCAATATTTAAAATTGTCAACGTTATATTTAGGAGAACTGAAAAGTAACTTAATAAATAATATGTAGTTTTACTGATGATTTGTTTTATTTAAATGGACAACACATACCCGCCATCGAATTTTGCAACCCTACACACTGGAACCAAAAGATGGAAATTGTATAATACAACCGTGGAGTATATATAAACTGATATTAGTAGGTTAAGGATTATTAAAACAATAGTTATATAATTTTATGAGAATACAGTGCGATAAAATTAATGAACGCTCACCTATTAAATGAGTAACCTGTTTCCATCACCTAATTTTTTATTACGAGTATGGTAACCAACTGCTCTGAGCTACTGTACACGTTGACTTTATATTTCTATATAGCTAACTTAGAAGGCCGTTTCGTTATACCTAACTAACTGAACGGCTGATTAAACAGTACCACCATTCCAGTAAGGAAAGCAAGAATTACTCACTCGCTCGCTCGAAGTTGAAGTGGATTTTGCAGAAGGCCCAATATTATGCGCGGGAACCCGTCTGTTCCCAAGGAAATTTCTCAAATCGGAGGTTGATTGTCCGTATTCCAACACAATATCTTTTCTAAAATTGCTGCATTAAACTAGAACTGGCGAATAAAATCTGCTTGTCAGCATTAGATCACACACGAACATAACAGAAACACTAATTTTAGCTTTAACTCAAACTTCACCAAATTTCAAATAAACAGTCCGATGACAGCAAACATTTATTGATACTCTTTTAAACGCTTTTTAAGTTCTTTTTTTTCGCCTGCCTCAGTCAGTCGCCGGTTGTTTTGTCCACTTTTTTAGCCAATTATCCTTTCCGCCTTCGTGCTGTACAACACTATCATTGAAGGCACGATTGCACCATTACGGTATTTCTTTCTTCCGTTGTATGAATGTCCTTTTGCTGCCACTGACAACAATGAACACACACTCTCTGTATATATATCACTTCTCGTATCATCGAAGGGAGGTGGCAGCTCGGCCAGTGGATGTTATTCTGACGACGATGTTGGTCTTGCTTTGCGCTGTGACGTGATGCTGATTGTGGTCTTTCGAACAGGCGGGCCTGTTACTATTGGCTAGTAGCTAAAGGGAGGGAATAAGCCTTGCTAGTCACAGCCAATGTTGGCTGTTACTACGGCAACAAATGATGACTGTGATGATAATAACAAATACACAGTATGTTGTTTACGATTGTTCATGTTGTTGTTTCGGGGCCACGAATCCCAAGCAAAATTCGTCTGCAAAGATATGTTCTGCAATCTCAGCATTTAAACTGCATGGAATAACAACCAGCTGCAATGAGGAAGACGTTTAGTGTTGTAACGTTAAAACGTGTTTACTCTTCCACTATCTGGTTTCTTAGATGTACACAAAACAACGGCACGTATAGGAATGTCATTCTAAAATACTTATAATACACTCAAGCTGTTGATAATCGCTGGGGTAACAATTATATCCTTTTTCTAGAGCTTTGGCTTGTACTTGGGCTAAACCGAAAATTAAATTCAGCTAAGCTCATCTAACAGAACAGATTTTCTCCATTATCTTTAAATCATATATCAATTTCTATATTATAGAATTCGAAACATAACACCTACAATGTTCATGGGCTTTAAGAGTGTATAGTATAATAGGCCATCACTCTCTAGGTATGAATGCACATCTTTATATTTAGGGTTTTTCTAATTTCGGACTACTTTACAATATGCATAGTTTTTCATTCGTCACCTGTTCGCTTACGTACAAATGCAAAGATGTATTCTTTGTAGCTGAACGTGTGCATATGCGTTGTATTTCAACATGAAGCATATAAATTCAATAAATAACTGCTTGCATAAAGCGTTGATATGAGACTATATTCAATTAATTCTGTTAATTGTTTTGACTTGCCTGCTTTCGTAAGTTCGCTTGCTACCCTTGGTACTTGAAAATAAACGAGTCCTTTTTAGAACGAAGCAATAAACCCGAAGGGCCCAAAAACAGCGTGCAATCCTCTGAATTTAGAAATGAGGTGTTATCTAACGGGCCTTTTCGGCCTGAATGAAGCCTCAGCCAGATTAAAAAGTACTCTTTTTATCCAAGAACGACGGTTTACCTCAGTTATATTAGTACGTTATTTATATTTTAAAAAATCCTACTTTTATAAGGAAAGCCGGTAGACACTCAATAATGTTTAGATTTAAACGGAAGGGAAATGGGAAGAAGATAGGTCAAAAAGCTATTTTGAATACAAATTTTTCTGATACAGAAAGTAAGAGCTGTTTTATAAAGTAGATCAATTATTAGTTGGATCGCTTAGATCCAACGTTAGTCCTTTTGAAACTCTTCGCGCCTTTCTCCACCTTTTAAATTGTTTGACTCTTGCACCTTTGGGACTCTTAGCCATCTATAAACTCACTACTTTAATTTGCGCCCATTTTTTTGTGACATAATTTAGAAACCTTTTGACGAGTGACATAATTCCTAATATCGATTGGTGCACGCTTATTATTGCACAGTTGGATTAAAAATTGAGTAATAGCTAATCCACGCTTAAATTGTGAAAAAGACGCACCGTTTTCCGATCAATTCAACCAAGAACGAACCGGTTCTTTTCTAGTAGATTAGCATGTTCGCAATGACAAACAGTTCGCCAAAACTTGACCTGCTATAAATGGTCTCTTCTATAATCTTCTATAATGGTCGTTAACCCCCACTTTGATGTGATGCTGTTGCCCTAGTTTAATTCGTTTGAGCAGAATAGGGAAAAAGCATATACCCTATAATCAGCATATTTTTAGTAAATGACATTTGAATCCAAGATAACTGCATGGATATATTGTTTTGATATGGTAATATAATTTTTGTAAGCTCGACAACTATTTGAAAAAATTCCTCTGAAGCATTATATTTAACTATCGGATTTTAACGTTGCAGCTTACACATTGTAACTTTCCTGACTGTGAAATCCTAGGTAGTTTGCGGAAGCACGATAACGACATATCCCATTCGGCATAAAGTCCCGGCATACGCAGCCTAACTGCGTGAGAGTAACTTCGTTGACAGAACTGTTACTCCGGCATGTTTCATTGATTTCCAGCTAAAAAGCTTTGAAGACATACGATAGCACTCGTTGGTCATTTATAAAACGTTTCTTTTTGCATACGAGTATGTAAAGGTCTTCTGCTCGTCGTCTTCTACGGACATAGTCCGCCAACGGTCGCTTTGTACGGGAACAGTTGAAGCTTGAAGCACGTTCACGTTTCTGGGGCCGCTGGAAACGTTGCATTGTTTATAATAGTCTTAAGCCTTAGCCTCGCGAACTTGGGAAGCAACCTGAAGGTCACTCTTGGGAGATAATAGTGCGGACTGGATAGACCTTGGATAGATTTGAGGGGTTTCAATTATAAATCCGGTATTACGTAGCTATCTGCGACAACTCGAACAGATGGACGGCAAGAGGAATAATGTTCGTGATGTTTTCAAAAAGACAGGCCGACAAGAATCTCGAGCGGAGTACCTTTAGCCGCGCCATGTCTGTCTATTCGTGCACTGCAAACTGATCGACTCACTTTTCCAGCTCGCAATTGGCACCCATTTGTTATATCTTATACTCAGGGCTAAATTCTACCGCAGTCGCTTAATGCTACTAACCACAAAGCTGTGACTGCCTTACACCAAATTAATTGAACGTAGGGCATCTCTCTCCTAGGTTTACAGAATAACGAATTCTCATTACACGCATTTTTCACACCTCTTGCACACCAACTACTATGCAATATCACACATGTAAAATATTTCTACATATGCCTGTTTGTCCGCCAATGGCTTTTTCGTGTTTTACGTTTGGTACTTAAGCCGTTAAATACTACTTCACATGGTCGGCGCCCTGCACGAAATATATTTGGGCTCAGATTCGAATCTGGACGAGGTGTCTTTAAGGTTAGTAGGTAAACACATTACCCTCTACGCTATTACAATAGGTGACTGCCCAAGCTAAAGCAACCCTGTAAACGCGGCGCATTGAGCTGATTTTTTTTAAAGCTGGTAGAGTTCCATCCTGTGATCGAGCCGCTTGGATCAAATTTTTTGCTGCGGCAACTTCGCTTTCCCATGAGTAATGTTAATTCGCAATGTTAAGTTGTTCATTTTCCACGATTTGTTAGATTACAGTTAAGAATTTGTGAAGAAACTGCATTGGAAGATTATTCTTCACGAAGCAAGACGTGATATTCTATTATAAGCGTAACTTTTAACGTTTCATACATTTACCTAGAAAAAGTAAATGGTTGTAAATTGATGAAAAGTGAATCATCTTAGCTCGCCTTATTTTAGAAATATAAGTAAATAGTTTCCTTCTCCTATAAAGAGCCGAATACTGATTTGGTTTAATTAGTGAGCTGGTTGATGAAACATAGCCCTTTCAAAGTATGTTTCGTGTTTCTTAATTGGATGAATATTGTTCCCGTATGGAGAAGTTTTTCTACCGTAAAACACTTTTAGGCTAGCTAACCTTTTTTTTTTTACTAGTTTCCTCGACAACAATTATATATATACATATATATGTATATATATATATATAGTTATAACTAATAACTTAACAATATACGCGTTTAAAAAAATGTAGATATATATTTAAAACTAGCTCTACAAAACACAGGAAATTCCTGGAAAACGATTAATCGAAATGGGGAAAACAAGATTAGCTCTGTGACGTATCGGGAACATTTTATTATGTAAGCGTTTCAACGAGGAAGCGCGGCCGCTATGTTAAAGAAATATCGATAATTTGGGAACCGGTGATCTTATTCCTTCGTAGCACATGTGGTTTGTTTATTTCTAGATGTTACAATTAATTGAAATAAAACGAAGTATTAAGATTATTATTCCATTCCAATTGAACAGCTGGAATAGCGGTGAAATGTACAAGGCTAAATTCAAGGTCTCACATTAACGCTACGTTCATGGCCGGCCATGACTTTACATTAAAAGTAAGGTAAAGCTTGCTTTCAGGTATATTGGCGATTTTTCAAGTTGAGTTTAAGTAGAGGGATACAAAAGCGCTAGGTATCCAATCGCAGAAAATTAAATTTTGCATTAAAATTTGTATAGGAAAGCGGAATTAACCCACTAAACCATCATTGCTAGTAGAGGGTAGTAGAGCTGTATTGAACTATCTGAACCATTGTGGCCAAGCTAAAACTGAGTAACAGAAAATAACATGGTTACGGGTGGCAACGGCATAACAAAGTTAATATCACGGGGTCTTTATGGGACTTGTAAAGGTGTTGCTCTACAATCCAGTAATCACTTACATTAGGCTGGGTGTAGTAATAATCAAGTTTTAAAATAAACTGATTTGATAACTGGTTTATGGTAGCAGGACGGTTGGATTGTAAGAATGGTTACGCCTTTTATATTATAGCAGGCTGAAAAGGCAACAGTCAAAGTATAAAGGGTTATGTGAAACCAAGTAACTACATCGAAAAACTGTTGGTGCGTACTATAGTACGTTAGGCTGGCCGTAACATCAATAAATTAAACTAGGTTAAAAAAAACGCCGGTATGTACGCATACGGTGACATTAGTGGCCATTGTTATCCTGTGTTTTAAATTTTTGTCTTTAGGGTAATGTGAAGGACAACGTCTAATAAAAAAAAACTGGAAAAAATGAGCTATTTAAACATTGCATCCGTGAGGTAATTAGTGAAATTAAAGCTTAAGTATACAGAGCCGTAATTCAAGTTATGCAAGCGGTTCCCGAAGCGGTATTGGATAAAAGTACCCGCTTCATTTTGAAACGCCGATATGGAAAACAGAAGCAAGTTTCCGTGTGTGTTTTCATCCTTGCTGCAATCCAGGGAGCTTAATCTACAATATAAATAGAAAGTAATGTCCGTCAGCTGCCATTTCGGTAACCGTTTGCTTAATTTCCGTTCAGTAAACCTGTAATGGTAGATTACGACTCTGTATACTGTATTTCCACCAATCACTTCACGGATGTAGTTTTCTTCGGCTTGTTTATTAGATCTTGTTTTTCACATGACCCTAAGAGCAAAAACTAAAACACGGGACAAAGACGGCCACTCTATATCAACGCAAATCGAGACCAGTCGGTCTGAGAACAAGGCTTCTAGCGAACTTATTGTTTCCCATCCTGGTGAAACTAAGGTTTCTCGCCTTGAATAGACTTCATTCAGTCTATAAAAAGGTTTATGATATGTCGCGACACAACTCGCCCTTAACTGGCTGCAGCTCGTTATTTCCGAACAAAGAGGGTCCAATAACGCTTTTGCTTTACAAGCCACGCCACACAATGGCTTTTTGCAAGAGAATTACTTGACACTTACTTGAGCTATATAAGCCCACGCAATTTTTTTCATTCACATTGCCGCCTAGTTGAAAATGGTAAGACAACACTTGCAAAATATCACTGCAATGAACCCCAGATTTTGATTGGAAACTTCGATAAATAACAAATATTACTTCTAAATGTAGTCTTCGACTGCACATGGTGCTGTGTTTACCACTCGGTAAGCTGTTAGCCCTAGTATAATATGGTCTAGTACAAGTACGGTGGGCTAAGGTTGATTTTGTCCCCCTTTCTGTGCTTACATGCGCCTACACCCGTATATATATATGTATATACACACGCATCTGTTTATTTTTTACTTTCTTGATTTCAACATCTGATCGTTGATACCAGTCATCCTGCGTCCACTTAGCATCCACGTGTTCCCTGTGCATTAGTGCCTTTTGCAACTCGGTGTACCACGGGTCTTGGGTTTTCATCCCGGCCACTTTCCTACCAGCTTCGCGTCGTCGCCCCACGTTTCCTCCAATGGAATGTAGTCCTCACACTTCGGCCGTCTTCATAGTGCGTCCTAGACGCTTTCTTTTACTGGAGCCTTCACGGAGCAAATCTGGCAACTTCGTACCGTGTATGACCGCTTTTTCCCCGTAAACCCCTGGTCTACCTAGACACCAGCTTTCTCGTCCGCCAAATTTTTTCGCTGATACTACTTAGCGGCTGGGTCTCTCTGCTTCTTGTCTGCCTCTTGGTCTCTGCTTCAACGCCAGCGATTTTGCGGACCACGACTGAGTGCTGCTACTGGTACTAACCGTTGGTTCAAGGGCAGTGTACCTCCTATAGCAAACGAGTTCGGAGTGATTCGCCTTTTGTGGTGATCCGACCGGTGGCTTTCATGTTCCTTGTTTTGTCTCCGTGTTCTGTAATTAAGCCGTAATCGGCAGCTCTCCGGCCTTCAGGTGGTGGTTAAATCGCTCTCATAGGTTTAGTCGCTGCCACCAAATTCTAAAGGAAGAGCCCGTTGCCTGGAGTTTGACAACATACCGGCTTAAGGCTAGAGCTCTTATACCTTAATCGTATCCGACCTAGCAGCAGTCATAAAACGGCTTCATATATTTCATTTAATAGGCATTAACGAAAGAAGTGTCCGTTACAAATTATCGTTTTACATGCATCGTGTTGTATAGTAGTGACATAACAGAAGATGGTAAACAAATATATGAATTGCTTAAATGTTTGTTTGTATCGTGCAGATATACGGGTAGTGCACAACACTATTTATTCACTCTGTTACAAATGTCACACGCACATTGATACGCCGCTCTGAGTAAGAATAATCTGTCTGTTATTTGTCCTGCTCCCTATCCATGTAATAATTTTCATGAAAAGGACTACTTATACTTTCGTCGCTCTTTATATCTTTAATAACGTTCTTTTTAATAAGTAGCGATGCTTAAGCCATAAGTTTTGCCATACATTGTTCTAAATTAGCATTAGTTTAGTGTGCTTCAGGCCACATGTAGTCATTAGAGATATCATGAGAAACATAATATAGTGTCAGGCGAAATATGTTCATATGAAGTACCTTGGATACTTATCTTTACAACAAATGTTGCTGTTTCCAGTTTTATAAGAGCAAATATGTTGACTAAAAACAGAAATGGAGATATGAAACAACGGGATGAGGATAGGGATGGATCTTTGTATAACAAAAAGCTCTTTGTGCAACAAAGATTATGCCCATAGAAAATCTCAAGCATTTTTTCACAATCGGTTAACAAAAATAGCCCATATTTGTATATTCGCGAACTTATACACTTTCGAATTCCGTAAGAAACATCATCATGCCAACCCCCAGAACAAGTGCTATGATTTCTTTAACAGATTGCCAGAACCGCGTTTTCTCTAACAATTCCGGAATAACTGACACCGTAGCAATATAGATGAATCCTGAAATCGATATCGAACACATTTAGTTACCAAGTTCGCCAATACGTTCCATATTGTTCACAATAATTATTGAGGTTTGAGTATGTCTCATGTATTTAAACGCAGAATGGCAACCAGCCACTAACCTCCTGCAGTAAAAGGCAAAACCCAACGGGCAGCCCCAACACCGCCTGCTAGTAAAGACACCATTGTTCCTGACAAGCAGCCAATCGCTGTGACTAATTGCAAACACATTGCCTGAAAACAATTCACGAAGGTACACGGGAATGTTAATTATACTTACTGTGTTAGTTGTGGATAAATGTATGTTTATATAATAAATTGTCTTTACCATTCCGTCTAGGCTCGAATAAACCTTTTGTGGCCGTTTGTCACAGTATGCAACCGGTTATTCACTATCCTTGTTTTTCTTTGCAACAAGACCACAAATACATATTGACAGAAAACACTTTGCAATTCGAGCGAAGACCGCCTATTGTTTAACTCACTTTCACGGGACAAATCCTCCATTTCCGAAGTCGACGGCTTACAGTTTTGCCGTGCAATTCTCGAGAACTTCAAGGAAGGCTTTCATGACGGCTCGAGATTTAGCAAAATTATGAAAAAAGCCATTTTATTCCGGATTTTTGATACAACTAGAAGAGGTTATTTTCGGGGGGAGCAAACCAACTGCCAATTAAGTCGTCTAGGGTAGCTCCAATGGTTAGCTTACAATAGCCTTTTTGCGCTTTTCCTATTTTTCGACAGTTTTGAGCCGTAGTATTTTGGGGAGTCTTACCTTACTATCGGGCCAAACTTTTGGTCAGCCAAATTTTTTGCGTGGAGTGCTATTTAGCAACGAGTCTGTACTTACTGATCATGCTTGATACAGTTATTTTGTAAATTATAGAAGGCGCGTTTTGAAAATGATTAGTAAATGATGTACGTCCCAAATCAGAGCTGTAATTGGGGCGAAGGGAGACCATATTGAATGACCATCTACTTTTTAATTGTATCAAATGTGATAGCACTTTTGGCTGTGCTTACTGATCTAGTGTGCTGCGAATACGTTTTCGTACCATTTTGAAAACACTGTATTCGTTAGTTATAAGATCTTCGTTCGATCTCCTGCGCGGTCATGACTTGACCCTTGAAGTAAAGCTATACATCTTATGTCAGGTTCAAATCGAGCGAATTTTTAGATCACGGCAGAACCTCAACACCCTTAGCGGCAAACACCTCAAAGACCTACTTTACGTATGATGTGGTGATATGTTATGCATGGACATACGAACCATGGTTTCTTCTCTGGGAAGCACTGCCTGAGGCAGCATTTTCGTCTAAATTACCTTACTGTATTGACGTTCTTTCATAATTCTGTTGGAAAAATACAGAGCTTTTGCACCGTGAATAGAAATCACGGCCCGCACCATTATTTTTTTCGGACGTCTTACAGAGAAGGTGTGAGACCTTTGGTCGGAAGGCCTGCAAAAGTGTTGAGCGTTACTACCCAAAATTTCAAAAAGCGATTCATCTGAAAAACAGCCTTTTTTCTTAGTTTTTAAATGTCAAACCTTAACAATGGTTTAGTCCACTTGAAACGTTTATGGAGAGAGTTTAGTGGATATCTTTGGGCTCGTTGCGACAGCTAAAACCATTCATTTTGATGCAACATCGTGGGCTTCTTATAGGCACAATGGCTCCGCGCTTTTCCAGCCATTGACATAATTGAGAAACCGTTATAAATTCGTTTTGTAACGTGGTTAGAATAATCCTATCCCCTCACTGCGTTGTGTACGCTTTTAACCCCCTGTTTTCTACTTTTCGTGATAGAAAAACACCACATCATTCATTTTCTGAGCTGCATTACCGGTTGCACGTATTGGTGTTCCGACCCATTTCTTTTCGATACTGCATATGTCTAAATATTGGAGTCAACTGCTTTTCCGGAAGCTTTTTCCGTAATACCATTATCAACTCATGTATAGCCATAAAAACATGAAATTAACATCAGGATCATTTTTAGTTACAAGAACTTTGCTGTCATTCAATAGAAAGGAAGAATAATTGCAATTTTAATCTGTATCTCTTCCACAGTGGAAAAGAACGAAACCAGGTAGTAGAATTGCACTCAAATATTCGTACATGCTGTGGTGAACAGCTACTGCATCACACGTCTCAGTAAGCCACAGCAGTCCTATCTGCTCTTCCACAGCAGTTTAAAAATGCTGTTCTAGTGGCAGTGTCGCCACGTGTTATATCCCACGCTAGAAAAATCTCATTGCAGTTGGTTGCGTTAGGTGTAATGATATCGTATGAAATTTTTAAATGGCAGGAAAGAGTATAGCTATGTGGAACAGGGCCAGTTCTTTCGGGGTCTTTTTCTAGCCAACGAACGTTCATTTGAAATTCTAATACTACGGAAGTTTCATGGGTCAGATATTAGGAGAAATTCGTCGGTTGTATTTATGACCAAATATTAGAAGATAAAGATAAAGAAACTTTTGCTGAACGATAAACAACCAACTTATTTTTCTATAACAGTTTCTTTTGTTCCATATAACACCATCACCATGGGAATTATACGGCACAGAATGAAGTACGCCGATCTATGCCAGTGTGATTTTGAACGTTATGAAACGAAATGTCGTCAGCTACTTATTACATCGTAAAATTAGAATAATTGCCTCTGAGTCTGTCGCACATATCTATGTATGTATATGTCATACAATGCCGAACACATGTGTTGTATTTTTGTCCCTATGTGTCATACTTGCAAGGTTGTTTTTAAAAGAAATTGCGACATTGGTGTTCTCATGCAGCATCGTTGGCAGGAACAATTATCGCTGATATGACTCAAACGCTTTACTCTATTAATGAACACTAAATTGTAAGCATAAAACCATCACTTAAAATTCTAAATCCGTTAAAATCTTAAATATCATGCCTCGTAAGTTTTTACAAACGTGCTTATTGTTTTTAGTCCACTCGGCAAATTTACTTTTAATAAAATGGTAAAACATTATTTTTATGGCGTATGGACAAATTCCTGAAGTTCTATTTTTATTATCGTTGCTCTGTTTTTAAATAACTTGAATGCTGTGTCCTGCTCATTAACACTAGACGCTTTCCAACAAATTATGTGATAAATACATGTAACAAATGATTGAGATAACCAGCTTTGGCGCTCCTCGTCGTCATTCCTGTGTAAAGTTCTATAGTGGTTAGCTGCTAGTGGACGCAAAATCTCAAAACAGTGTGTACATACAAAAAAGGTACAGAGTCCAGCCGAGAGGGATAAAGACCGTCCGATTATGGAAACATTTGTGAATTTGGGATGAGCCGGGCCACGTTTCAACGACAACTCAAGGCTGTGAGAAAAGCCGCAGCTTCTGGTACTCGAACCGAGCTTGTTTGAACATGCACGTCATGTGTTTAATAACGTCAAAAGACTATAGCAGCATATTTTGCCAAATGCGTAAGGATTATATAAAGTTCTATCATGCTCAAGGCAAAGTCAGTTGTGTACTAGTTTGCTAAACGCCTAGATATAAACGTACCGGACAGTTGACATCATGGATTAGATGATCGCGTTCTAAATAAGTTTTTTGGCTACAACCCGAAAATGTCTTTTGCACGTGCAATGAGTTTAATGAGGAACCGGTCAAAGTTTTCTTAAAGAACTTCCAAGATTTTCACGGAGCCATATCATTCCACTTCTTCGAGTATCTTTAATCTGCATGTACTTTCAAACGTACTTTCTTATGATAATGAATGCTTCAAGACTGATTGCACCTAAAGAAACATAAGTAGCTGCTTAAATAACATCGTAACGACGCGAAATGTTTGTTACAACATCTTAGTTTTCGCGAGCGGCTACACAGATCTGCTGTCTCCTTTATTTCTTAGGATTCATTTTAGGGAGCACATGCTCACGGGTATGCTAGTTTTAGATCTCGCAAACCTATCGGATCACAAAGGAAGTTTTTTTCGCGACCATTCACTGTCTTCAAGAAGCCGTGTCTGTTAATTATGCAACTGGACTCACATAAGCCTAAGCACGATTAAGTTCGTTCTGTAGGCAGACGTCCATAACATCGTACTTCTTTGGTGCTGCTCGAAAAAACCCTAGACGGGGCAACCTTGCAACGCATTCGAAGTTTGGCTTCGTAAGCCACGGTAGTCAAATCGCAGTCTATGCAAAAACGATATTCATCTTCGTATATCGTGAAAGAATTCCAGAAGACAAAGATGTTTTTGCATTCACAAAAGATGATTTTCTCCCTCCAATTGCGCAGACTGATGATCAGCCGAGGCAGTCGGGCTATCATAAAGTGTCATTTCAGCAACACAGCCCTTCGTCTTCTAAATTGGGGTGCTCTGGTGCGGGCAGCTTCATTATTGATTGCCACCATATCGTAAGGGAAAAGAGTCAAAACCTGTACACTGTCCGTTGCTCCGATAAAATCACATGAGTAGTTTCGTTTTTAAAAAAATGGGCTTGTTCGCTTCAGCTGTCCGAAAGAATCGAAAAGGACGATATTGCCCAAATAAGTCTGATGCTCATTTGTATGTCAACAGCTCTTTTAGAAATCAATAAAATTTCCAACAAACATTCAGTTACACTCAGAGCGGTATCTGTTCTAATCTGTTTGATCTAAATCGCTTCAAATAGTTAGCCGCCCATATAAATCCACCTGGTAGAGCTATATGGTTACCCCCATGTACATATAGATATATATGAGAAGGCGGTGCTGTGTGAGTCAATATCTAGTTGACGCTATTGTTGAAAGCAATTACTGCCATAAAAGAGAAAAATTCGTCAAGATATATATATATATATATATATATAAATTCGTCATATATTCGTCAAAAACGCTTCTGTGACATACATGGGCTTCCTATTTCATTGCATTTGCGAAGAATATCCATTTACGACACTTATGTCGCTGACTCATATAACCTGCTTAGGTGGAGTTATATGTCGAGGTCTTGGAAATCTGTAAACATGATTTCGTCGGCAAAAACATTAACATGGATTTCGTCTTCGTTTTCGAATATTTCGAAAACTGTCTCTCCTAAGCTAAGGTTGTACGTATAAACTAGTTGCACTCTCCATAAGTGAATCCAGTTGTCCAAGTTTTCAAGATCGAGAAGAAAATTCTACCTCATTCAGTATAAGAGGAGCGGGGGTATTTTTTTGTACACTCTGCGTGTTTTATGTGGCGCGAGTGAAGTGTACATCACAAGACAGCTAAGCAATAAGAAACCAGCTCTATTGCAGCGTTTAGTAATTCTGTTACAGCAATCAAAATATCCTTTTTGCGGATATAAAAAGAAATATCGGACAGAGTATCAGGTCACTGAGGCCGCTGGGCTGCACAGTTACGTAGCAGCCTTGGTGGTATTTGATGTTTCTTTGCCGTTAATTACATTATCGGCTTTTGTCGGCACGAAAGCAATTCAAATGTATACTATGTAAAGAGTTAGTATATACTTAGGTGCTTATTAATTGCCTATGAATACCTCGAAATATAAATATGTCTAGACAGTCGTTTGACGTTTTCATAGGCATTAAGCTTTTTGCTTTCCTGAAAAAGTAGCTGGCAATATTAAACGCTCTCTCGTACTCAGAGTCTACAAAATCAGAACAAAGGTAACCCGCGAGGCTTCTGCCGGTGATGAACTGAAATACCATTTGCTTTAGGTGCAACGATGTTAGCTTACATTTGCCTGATATCAACTTCGGTAAGCACAATAGCTTAGGTCTGCCTCGCCGTTATTACTAACCTCACCTTTAGTTCCTCTAAAAGGGATTTAAATGTCAAACAGATGTTTGCTTATTGGCACGTTTCAGAATCGGTCCCAACTCTCTCGGCAGATCAGAAAATCTAAACCGATCTTCGGCGGCATCAGTGAATTTCTCAAAAACGAATGTTGGAAATCTCAAACGGCATCAATGAATGCTCTCAAGAACAAATTCTGGAAATGTCCGGTTAACAATAACTGCAAAAAGTAGTGGTTAGATTACATTTCGAGAAAACTCAGATGCCCAAAGATAAGAGGCATTCGTTTCTAGCTTTTTTTTTGTTACTGTAGAAGAACTTTGGGCACTACTTTGCGGAGAGTGGTGAGCAGTCTGGTCAAAGCCCCTTCGCGTATTTTCAGGATGGTTAAGATTGTTCAAAGCACTTAAACAACTAGTCTTTTTGCTTATCAGGTAGATTACAAGGTCGTATCGGTTGTTTTGGTCCGGACATACCATAAACATAACACGCCTGTTATTTCACCGCATAAGATGGTTACGTCTTAAATCATGACAAGTGGGCGAATACCTTTAAGTACTATTAATTGATCTCTTTATGAATTCAATGTTATTAAGCATTTCGGAGATACTAGCACCTAGCGGTTCAGGGTATATAGGAAGGTTATTACTTTAATGAGCTTGATCACATACTCTTCCCGTTACACTGTTTATCGCGATTAATAGTACCCTAGAACTAGTCAGACGCTTTGCTAGAAGCCAGGGGCTCGATGGCAGGCGCTTCGTTTACATTTAGTATCGTAAAAGAATTTAACAGTATATTGAAATGGCCAAGAGTGACCCCAATCGTTTTTTGTTAATTGGCTCTAGTTTCTTTCTTATTTTAAAAGAAACGAGGTTAGAAGTTTTCACTTTCGGTGAGAAAGGATTAGTAGCCTGGTGCATATTTTATGAAGTCCATTTGTCAACGAAAAAACCGTAGATCTCGCCCGCGACGAGCATCCGTGATAATTTCATCGCAGATTTTCCGATACAAAGATACCAATTATATAGCTAGATACGGCTTTGAAAGGCGCAACGTCTTGGCACACATATGTAGACATTTGTTTAACGTGAACAGTTTTTGAAATGATAGGAAAATTAGATAGCTTCATGTCAAATATTTGCCATTTTGTCGGCAAATTGGCGTTTGCTAAAACTCCAGCCAGGTTTCTTATAAGCTTAAAATGCAATGGTCTATATAGAATTACCTTACCCTAGCCCATATAGCCCCTAGGGCAGTCATGTAATGTAATTCAATACAACGATTTTCAGTTTGTCCTTGAAGACTTTTAAGTTTGGGACTAGCGAAGTTATGGTTGAAAAACGAGCCTGTTTTGTTTGTTTATCGTTCACCAAATGTTCCATACCGAACAGTTATATACTCTACCTGTAAATTTCAAACGACCTACTAACACGAATTACACCAAATTACTAACTTATAGAGATTTTTATAATTGAGCAGTTTTATAGCATTAAAATTTAGTATCAGTGTTCTCTTAATAAAAAAAGACGCAGGCACCCATATGGACCCTGTTCTATATAGATTTTTATCCAACGAATTATCGCAAGGACACTTAAAATCGGTTGTGTATGTTGAGGTGCGTAATCCATGACTTACCGTAGTGTATAAAATGTGTGTAGCCAACGATTTAACTTCATGTGTAACACCTGTGTGAGCCCACCACTTGACCTAATGCATAACGCTTATCTACTCAGCTAATTTAGTACTAAGTGAACGTACACTGCTTGTAAAAGTTACTGTATGAATTTCGCGCTCTGACAATGCTCTTCTTCACTTTTTCCGTAACCCAATTGTGAAAGCGCACCGTATTCAAATCCACAATCAGGTCGCTCTTTTTGTCCTTGCGAATTTCAATTGGACCAGACCTCGAAGCACAGGCCAGAGTAAATTTATATATTTATTAATAAATATTTAACATATCCTTCTCTACTCTGACTACGATAGTTAGCCATCACCTATCAATCAGCACGTTTCCACCCATCGTCGATCGAATTTTTCAACACAGCGGACGTCTCCTCCGTTGAGCATACACAAAACAAAGGTCACCACAATGACGTCTGCGATAAGTCTCATCCGGTCGATAAGGGGTGCCGTGTCTGGCAGACAATGTATATTGATTCAAAAGCGTTGTAAAGCATGAAAATACGTAATAAACAGCTTGTAGATAATCATAGCTTGTTCTAGGAGTTGTAACTGTCAAGTGGCTTCAACTGTTACCCGTGAAAAACCCTATTCATAAGTGAGATAAAATGGCTCCTTAAACATATTTGCTTGTAGAAAGGTTACGAAATATTTTGTTTATATGCTGCTTTAGCGCTACAAACCTTGCGTTTGCTCATGCCGCTTTGAACAAGAATAGCGAAATCACCAATTTCATGTGGCACTTCGTGCAGTAAAATCGTTACTGTCGATACAATGCCTGCAGTGTTGCCTGGAATATTACAAATCGAAATGAAGGTTGGAAAACGGTTGCAATGTATCAAGATAGTAAACACAAGGTAGTACGTACGTACCTGCAAGGAACGATGCTCCTATGGCAAGGCCATCAGTGAAATTATGAGCAAAATCAGCAGCGAGGTTGAGATACGCTGCTACTCGAATGTCCGATCCTTCTACATCAGAATCTGAAAAGCGGAAAAATCATTTAAAGCTATAATCGAGAAAGACACCGATAGCACCTTATGGCACATTTTTTTCCTCATAGACGCATGATGGAGATAACCTCTATTGAAAGTGTTTACAAAAACAAGAATTTTAAATACTTTCAAGCGACACTTTCCTTAACGTGACTCAGAAAACAGTATTATTTGTGAGACTCATTTCACCAAGGAATGCAGCTTCTGCTAAAAACATCAGTGCACAGCAAAATACCAAGTAGTATATGTACTTGTACTCATCATAAACGCTTATTTGGTGGGGAAGGCTGTTTACTGGATTTTTTATTGATAATAAGTGAACAAGTGCTTCAAGCATATCTGAACTGCATTAAAGTAATATGCTTCAATTTATTGAAATTTTCACACACCACGGTCACAAAGCTTGGTTAATTTAGTATCCTCTCTTGCCTTGCGATCTCCAGCAGCTGTTTCCTTTGACACTTTTTTCAGCCCTTTTGATTTTTTCGACTCTTTTGCCATGTCCTTTTTATCGCCAGTAGTGGACTCGGTAGCACTGGGTGACGTGTTGATCCTGTGTGAGTGGCTGTGACCGTGATCTCCGTGCGAATGATTGCCTATAATAGTGATACCTTCGACTATAGATTCATATAGTTCTATACACCTGTCTCACTATGTGTCAAGAAACTATACTACTAAAAAAAAAAAAAATAGGAAGACAACTGTCTTTATGACACTGCACCAATTATTTGCTGCCATGTTGACACGTACTGGTATTTAACTGGGTTCGTAAGACTGAGGAGTAGGCAGAAAGTCTTGGTATTGCCTTTTTTTGGCAATGGCTGTATCAACTCATATACGCTTCATAGCACAGTTACAACTGTGGCCCAAGCTATTGTGTGGTTAAACAATATTTAAATAGTTTTTACAGAATTTAAGGCCTTGTTCTTACAAAAAGAACCTAACCGCTTTGTGGGCGACACAAAACAGGGATTACCATTGAAAGATTACAAATCGGACTTGAAAAAATTTACGAGAATATATATAATAGATACATTCCTTTTTTTCAAAGAATCTGAATCTCAGTCACACTCTAACCGAATTTTAGTGAATCTAGGGTTTAAGGTTTAAAAACTGCGTAGTAAGTATGAGAGCTGTTAGATACATGGATGAAGTCATAATATGGCACGGTGTGCAGTACCTTTGCTAAATAATTAGAGTTGTCTTAGCACCGATTTTTTGCTTTCACAATAAAAAGTTTAGCGACTCTATTTTTTTGTGATATAACCGTGCAATCAGTATTATTAAAAAACGTGGCTGAAGGGTTAGTTAGTGATGGCACCCCATAGGCATAATCGTTCTGGGATTCGTTTTCACATATATTTCCGATACATAAGGAAAGAATCATAGTAGTCTGTAAACGATAATTCAAATTTATCATCTTATAACAAAGACCGCGATGCCCATTTTGCAGACTTTCTGCTTTGTAGCCTCTCCCCGTCAAAGGTGAAGTATACTACAAGCTGTACTCCAAAGCCAATAAAGACTATTCGACTGAGCAACCTCGAAGAAAGAAAAAGTTAAATAGATGAAAGAAAATATATTCAGTTAATGGATAAGTCACCACTTTTTTTTATTACTTCTCTTCTCAATTTGTCATTTTGTTGGTGTCCAAGTGTTAGATACCACTGAGAGATCATTGGTCGTACACGCCTGTGACTCTTTCTTTTTTTTTGGGCGATAAACGTATTTCCGAGTATAGATTATTGGGTGGGTTTCAAACGACGACAGTTTAGTCATGTCAATCAAGTAAATACCATACTCAAGATAAAAACCTATGTGAATACAAAACAACTCTTTACGAGAACCCGTGAAGAGATAAAAAGCCAGAACTATTTCAGAGAAATGATCAAACAAAACAAAGTTAAGTAATCAGAAGACTAATATAGCTTGGAAATGTTCTTTTTATTTCAATTTAAAATACAAAGTATCAAAACGGCGCCTATTATATCTCAAATTTACATTTTTCTCTTCTTTTAATTCGATCGTCGGATTGAAATCGATCTTCCCATTACTTTTAGCCTTCAAACGTTCAGCTTTGTTGTCTCTTATTTTTTAACTTGAATGGCTTTTCCTTCAAAAATGAAAAACTGACTTTCTTTAAAAAAACTTAAAAAGCCATTTTAGAAACTAGATTTGAAATAATTTGCAGTTTGAATGCAAAGAATACAAAGGATTCGGCCTTTGCAGGAAATGCAGAAGCCGTTTTGTAATTGGCGATCAGCAAGCGACAAACTGAGGGCGGCATCGCCTAAACGGTTAATACATCTCTAAGTGCATTGCCATAGAAATCATGTAAAGTTAGCATGCAGTCACGCCGATTTAAACAATATCGTTTGCAAAAATAATTTCCAGGAAAGTATCAGTGCACATATGGTTACCATGCCATCTCATCGATCTATGGGAGGATCTCTTGTCAGTCTGAGTATAACCTAGATATGTTCATCAACAGCCGTTCCGGTTACCCCTGTCGGTGAAGCACATTGTTGATGTTGTGTTGAAGGTCGTCGTATCTTGTTTCACGAAAAAGATAGCCGGGGTGTATACTTTAACAAAAAAAAACGAGAATTTGAAAAAAAAGCAATAAATAAAAAAAAAAGAGAAACCGATCCACTAAATAAACGCGTTGTTTTAATTGTTACAAGACCATGAACTTTGTCCCTTCGAGCTAAGACCAAAATGAAAACTTCCATTTGTTACGCACTTCTGAGGTCCAAGGATCTGCTATATATAAATGATGTTGTTGGCAAATTTGCCGCGGCCGTTTTTTACTGGCAGTACGGATCCCGATTGGTCTCGGACTACTGATTCCGGTTTACATGTTGTTTCTAGCAGCTTAATTACTGTGGTACGTTTCGAACACCTTATTTTCTGCTAACACTCGCCATTCAATAATGCGTGTACATATTTTGGAAATAGATGGTCCTCACGATACATCATGCCCACGCCTTTCGCCACGCCACGCCAAATTTTCGAATAAATCGCATCAGGTAAAACTGTTTGACGATCGTCGCTATGTCACAGTCGATTTTTCCTATCGATGGCCTGCTTATCTGACGATAGTTTTCTTGAAAACGTGATACGAGCGAAACTTCAAAATGAAGTCCGTTTGGATCCTACCAAGCAGTTGAGTTCAAAACGCATATCTGAACGCTAGCGAATTGTTCAGTCTTCAAATGTTTGGGGTTTTTTTTGTGCAGTATGCAATCCCCATAACAAGCAAGATAGAGATGTCAAAGATGTTGTTTCCCAGTCTGACATGCAATCTTTATAGCGAAAACTCGACTGATTTTTCGTTGCCCGCTGGATGCATCTTGACCGGTGGAGCAGAAATACCGCCTTAGAGCAATGTGTTTTTTTACAGCTAACTATCAGTTGTCCCATCTATGGCAAGTTTCGGTACCATTATTCAGTATTGCTTCAAGGCCTTGTCAGCATAGAATGCGTACTATGCAGAAAAATTACTATTTTCATCACCTTTCCAATTGCTTGGATTTTACCTAAAAGAACAAAGTAGTCTCTAAATTCGAACCTGACCCATTTCTGTGCTGTCCGATTGTTCATCATCGTAGGAACCTGGATAGTTTTTTTTTGTGAATACTTTTAGCTAACAGCAGATGGCTTCTGGGAATAGGATGTAAATAACAGCGGTAGGACTATTTTTATAAAATTAATGTTCATTACGTATGTAGCTTAAGGTGAATGAAATCACATGGTAACTTTTTAATTAAGCAAAAACGTGAAGGAGAAGATAATCCCCCTTTTTGAACTTTTTATCAAAGTTCAAAAAGGGAGAACAACATGATGGCCCAACAAACATAAACGTGTTGAAATTATTAACATCAATCTCAATCAATGTCAATGGACATCTTTTTTGTAATATAGGTAAAATCTCAGGCTCGTTGAGCATCAATAGAATCGCGATAATTTATAAATAATTACTTATTAATAATTATAATAACAGTATGTACAAGAGACATTAGGAGTTAAATAAAAACAGGTCACACTTACCGTTAACCATACGAACAAATTTCTCCACAATAAGGAATGCTAGGATACCCAGAAGAACGCCGAGCCCCACAGTATTGTCGTGGTGGTGGCCTAAAATAAATTTTTTGATTCAAATTTATTTTTACCTTGAACTAGAACATGGTTTAAACAAAAACATTAATTTTATACTTTAAGCACGATATAATTTTAGCAAATAATTATTTTATCATTTCTTGTCAAACAAAAATAGACATGTCAATATTTAGGGTTCAAGCAGTGAAATACACCAGTTCGTAGAATTGATAACATGCGTGACCAATAATCATTATAATACGAACAGGTTTTCGGTACGCTGATTCCAACTTGATCGCCCGAAGTAACAGGTAGCTATATAACCTTTTTTTTTTTTTATGTATTCAGAGATGGTTTAGTTAAGGTTTTCTCCTCAAGTGATTTAGTAGAAATAAAAAATACTACCATGTTCGTCTGAAGGCAAGTGCTCGTGATGATCATCTTTCGAGTCATTTGGTCCGATGTGCCTGTGAGGGTTCATTGCATGAGGAATTAGGTGGAGAAACGCGTCACCTAACAGTCCACCGGATGCAAAACTCAACAAAGTCTAAACGCAATAACGTTGAATTTAGTGTTGGAATAATATTTTTTTTTATTATTAATTATTTGATCTTTAAATGACGAATTTTTGAAACGAAGTCTCTGGACTGATTTAATCCAAATATGCATTCGTTCTCTGATTTCCAAGGCGGGCGCGTCATCAACATATCATAAATAGGAGAAATGGAAAATGCGATACAATATCATTCAATTAAATCTCAAACATCTTAATAAGATATACCTTACATACCGGTGGTATGTAGCTGTAGTAGTGTGATACTGAATGGCCAAGCTTAGTGAAAGGCGCGCTAAAGAATCAGTTGCTAAGATTACTAGCGATCAAAACAGCGTCATACTATCGGAGAATATCTAAATATTACATGCATGTGTTCGAGCCGATCTTTTATTGAGAAAGACGATTGGCGGATAAGCCTATCATAATGTGGTTCAGGTTTTAACTCAATTGCGCCTACCATTTGACATTAAGCTGAACCTCACTGATGCAAAGCTGCTCTCGTGCAGCCGCTTTGTTCCATTTTGTAGTAGCATTTCAAGAAATGCTTACCACCGCAAACAGTCTCTGTAATAGGCTCTTCGTAATCGGAGCCTAGTAATTTGGAATCATTACAACTGCGCTTCATTGAAATTCCTACTATAACCATATATCTGAAAACATACGAAAGCGGAAGAGAATCGGCGTACCATATTTCCTCCTAGATGCTGAACAAACATGACAACAGCTTCGAGAAAGAACTAAGAAAAGTAATTTTTTAATAGATATTTTTATAGTTTGAGGATAACATGTCTTTCAAACGCGAGACCAAGATCGGATGGCGAAACCGTGGTAGTACCCGTTTTTAGGTTCTATTACATCCTTATGAACTTTGAAAACAGAAATCAAAATACGGGAAAGGCACCATTAACCATGAAAATAAAAATTCTGGACATCTCTTGAAGCGTCCTGAGGGTGGCTTGCCATTATTGTGTCAAGGTTAGGTATCGTGCCTGTAAAAAGCTGTAGTTATACTATGGACGGACCAGTTGCAGACGTTACGTTTATGCAGGACCCCAAACGTCAGTCAAAATGTGTTTAGCGTCAAAGGATTTTTACAATTTCCTTTACAGAATAACGCAAAAAAATCTCTGCACAGATAGCAGTACTAAAATCCGCTCGTTAACTATAGACATACCCTTTTAATGAATGAAACAGAATACTATTTATTTGTCCTAACCGCTATCACTAGGTGTCAGAGTTAACAAAGAAAATAGCTCTACACGATGTCTGCACCTGTGAGCACGTTTATCAATGGTTTCGACGAAGGCGATGTAATTAACATAAAAATTTCAACAAGTTTTGACTAAGTAAAACGAAAACATAATAAATTTTCCAGCATACAATTTGGAAAATGAAACGTATTAACTGAAACGCCATGTGCGTTTACTTTTTACTCAAGTATGTTAAATTTAAAATCGTTGGGCGCTGTTATTGATTCTGTCATTTTTGCTCTTTGATTACAAATATTACAATGTGAACAGCTTTTCGGAACAGAGCCGCTTCTGCTCTTAGCTTGTTGGCATTTTTCTAGAGGCTCATTTCTTAGAAAAAATAATGGCTAGCTCCAATTTCATCATATGATAAGTTCAGTAAAATTTTCGTTAAAGACAGCACGGAGTGCGTCGTCTTGACGTCCATAAAAATTTATTCTATTATTATCTTCTATACGATACAAAGTAACCAACAGACTTACGGCTATGGCTTTATGACACACCTTGGTCAAAGGTTGGTTAGAAAGATGCACGTAAACAGCGACATCTAGCTAATGAAATTTAGTTTTCTCTCAGTTACGTTTTTGCACAAATTTGATGGGATATGGATTTGTGCACCAAAAAGGTGGACTGATAAGAAAAAGAAATTGCTCCCTATAAGGTACAGAAGTGCTACCAATGCCAGTCATCTAGTGCCCTATGGTTACGAAACGAAAGTGCGGACAATTCATGGTTTCCACAGTAGTGTCTTAGGAAATCCAAAAGTTGGAAGCTGTGATGTATTCTCGATCAAAAATCGACCAAGGCTAAATGTTTTAAGGTAGCAGCACGTAAACCGTATGGGCCGGTCATCACGGAAATCAGTAGCAATTAGTTCACGGAGCATGAAAATTAATATGACAACTGTTGCATGATCCTACGAAAGCTTAATAATTCGCAATCGTAAACTGAGTCTCTCAATTAAAACTCTGTTAGGAGAATCTGAAAGCAGCTGGAAAGCGCCATGTTTAAATTGGGGAAAATTTTGCTAGGCTGTTTATCGCAACGACCATGCGTTCACACTATTGGCGGTATCAAATGAAAACCAGTTCGTTATGGAGAATAACGGTGCGCCGTTTTCGGCATTTGCGTGCAATTCAGTTATTATCTAATTCTTCCACGCTCGATAAATTCCCATCAAAATTTTTTTTACCCAAAGTCAACGTCTACGTTATTGCCAGTTTGTATGCGGCTCCTAAAAAAAGAGGAACACTTTCATAAAGCAAACCTGAAGACCCTCATTAAGGTTTAACCTTAAAGGGCTCAAAAATTTATCAATATGGCTCAAAAGGCCATTTTTAATGCATTTGAATACAGAAATTTACGGTCGTTTTAGAGAAGAGAATGCTAGTTTAATAAATAATCAAATAAACCCAAGCGGTCAGTATTCTGAAGAGTTTTCGCGCCTTCCTGTCCTCTGAGCCTTTGAGATTGAGCTTCGCATTTTTAGTAGTTTTAGCCTAGCAGCGGCCCAAAATTTGACTTTGTTGGGGTTTCTAGTGTATAGCTTACCTTAGCAATATTTTTAGCACAGCATCAAAAAGTTATTCGAGGACTGAAAAAAGAATATTTCGAAATCGACCGTTTAATAGTCTAGTTCCAGCTGTATAGCGAGATTCGCAGCTGTATTTATGGTCATTGGTGGTTACGTTAATCAAACACGATTCTCAGGGATGACATTCGTAGCATATGCAAAAAAATCGTCCAAATAGTAGTTTTTGTTTAAATACAATCTTTTCTACAAAAAACATATCATATATACAACAACATATAGAAAAAAATACAATCTTTTTATTGATTTTTTGATTCGTTGGCGGAGGTCCGACCGGTATACAACAGGTCGAAGTATAGCTCACGCACTAGTCTCCGGTCGTAGTCGTTTCAAACACGATTAAAATGTATTGCTTTTATTGTAATAAATTACTAAGTACGTATTCGATGTGAATAAAGAGAAATATGATTTAAAAAATCGAAGGCCAATCAATAGGGCGGAGTCGATATCAGCAAGAGCAATTGCCGTAAGGTTATTGTGGACACAATACGAGTTTAAGGAGTCAATCTGGGTCTACTCATCCGTTACAGAGTGTTTTTTGCACGCACGTGATCTTAGCCTACCTGCAAACTCATAATATTTCGGTAACAGCAATTTCGATAGTGGCGCCATAGTTCACAGGTTTTCCGATAGCACATAAATATATATTCAACATTATGCTGTTACTACTTGAACTCATTTGCAAGTTAAGCAGGAGGGCTTACTATTAATCTTCAAAGCTCCGAAGCTCTACCAGTTGCCCGCTCGTAGAGATATGCAATGAAAGGAGGGGCTTATTTGTCTAAATTCCCAGCGATGCGCAATCATCTTGCTTAAGTAAGGTTTTTTAAGCCGTGATAAATACCAAAGTTTAGCGTAGGAGACGCGCTTAATTGTTTAATTACTAAACAGTAAAACCATGCAGAATCTCGGTAGAAGCTAAGTATTCTTGCAGACATATTCACCTGGGTAGATTATTCAGCAAAGTACTTGCTCTGATACTAATAACTCTCGAGTCTCATTCTGTTTGCACAGTGGGAAAACTGGCCTCTCTACCTAGATATAGTAAGCGCGCTGCACTGCTTTTATAACCATCAACGGTCTTTAGAAATCGTTTCGTCATTCCATAACGATGTCGCCTCAGAATGCATACACAGGCGCTAGTGTAAGTGAAGCCGATAGTCTAGCAACAGAGATTGAGGCTACAAAATACAACTACAACGTAAGCAACATTATAATAGGGCTCAATCAAGTAGGAGGTACAGTCGCGAAAGGTCGTCATTCGATCTATGAAGCCGCCTTCTGTCAACGGCTGCAGTCCATTGGTCGAATATTCGTATATCGTAGTAGCGGACGCGCTCGCCAAATGGACAAAGATTCTAAATCGACTTTTGCTATGTATACTTTTCTGAGGCCTGCGTTGACCGAAGTAATCCTGCGGGATTAATCACCGACAATAGGGATTAATTTCCCTGCGCAAAGTATTTTGGTCCATTTATCGTTCCATCACCAGTGGGCAAACTGAGCGTTTTCTAGATCCTATCAATCAAAACCTGTGAGAGCTCTACGCTCTTTGAAACTTACCACAGCATTTCTTCCGACATCTATTTCTGTCTAAGTACGATTTCTTTCTATTACATCTATTTCTAAGTACTATTTCTGTCTTAACCGATGCGGACAACGTTAGGCTTGCTTTGATCGCGCAGAGAGTTGCGCGGCTGCGAGACGGACATAGCCGACCAGCGTAATGTTGACACATGAATAAGGTTTTAGCTAAATGATACCAGGTGTGCAACTCCTGCACACCTCCAAAGCCAACGTCGGTCCTTGCAGGATATTAGAGAAAAAGGCAACTCGATCAACTTTTTAACATCTAAGCTGGCTATGTGCTTGAAAATTTGCTGGCATTTAAAAATGACTGCTATACTGACAACCGATAGATTCGATGTGCCAACTGGCTAAAACCCAAAATTGGCTATAAACACAGGACCGACCTTGGTCTCTATCGGTTCCACTAATCACTTCATATGCAGCGCAATTGCAATTATCGTCCAGATAAGAGCGACAGTTTAACATTTATGGGCACATTACCGCGAAGCTCGAGTTTTACCTCGAATACAGTTTGATTATTGGCAATTGGCCCTGACAACAAGTTTCACGGAAAGGTCGCAAGTAAAATGAACTAGAGATAAAATTTTGTAGAAAATTGTATCGGTTTATTTTTTAACTTGGTAACTACTTTTATTTTCTGAGCGAGTCTTTTACGCAAGAGCCCTCCTTCAGAAACAGAAAATATTATTCTTACATAAAACGAATTATATCTTGTTTTTCAGTCTGATCGTTCTCGTCTCTACTCTACCCTTTTTATCTTCCATACCGTCTATTTGTTGCTAAAACCCTATGCAAACGTGACGTGTAATTTAATAACGAAATTTACATACCTACATATTATAAGTCTTAATGACGTTTGTTTACGTGTCGATTGCTTTATAACTACAGAAAAAGGTCACATCTAGTGAGTTCATTTGAGAGAGTTGCCGCATACAGCGGGCTCGAGTAGAGCAAAGTCGGACTTTCATTCAGCATATCGCAGGCCAACATCGTAAAAATGTGGTTCAAAGCCCACACTACTAACAGATTAGGATGAACTCTTACAACCATTGATTGGTGGTGATAGTCTTTATCACATTTATTCCACAAAATTCGACAATTCTGGAAACTAGTTTTGGCGGGCAGCCCAGCAACTGCGAACAAAGGACTAGCTATGATACATAAGGTTTACCTGGCTGAAGTGCCAATAGATTACCTTTAAAAAGTCCTCATGGCCGGTGCGACCAGCAATGGGTATGAGTGTTAGAATCAAAAATGGGGCAACTGAAATTAGTAGTGTCGCCCCAATTGCTTGCATCCACAACGTTGTTATGTCTAGTGGAGTCTCTTTTTTGCGGTGTCCATGGAAGTGTTCTCCTGCAAAACAAAGTTTACTACACTTTGTTTAATAACTCGTTTTAAACCAGCTTATCGGAACCAAATTCACTTTCGGCCACATTGAAAGTACCGGGTACCGGTAGTAACAGAAATGCATATTGCTCATTGGAAATTTATCTAAATCTAGCTGAATCTTATCGAAATTTGGCTAAAAAGTCTGTCAGTCAGAAGAAATCAGTCTAAAAAAGCAACGATAGACCTGTACACCCGTGCTCTTACCTTGGATTTTGTGGTAAGGGGCGTCAGAATAACCGTGGTCGTGCCGAGAAGAGTAATCATGATGGGAATGTTCATTCTCATCTTCAAAGAAATGTCTACGCTGATCATGGTCTTGTCCATGAGAATGTCCAAGGTGGTAGCTGACGTGTAAAGTGTTGTAGTTTTCTTGGCTGTTGCCGTGATCTGCGTGAAGATATGCGGCGCGCTTCTGCAATAATAGGTTAATACCGAATTAGCTTTCGCTTATTTAATAACTAAAGGAAAATGACACAGCCACTCAAGAAAATTCAACACAACAAACGCAAACTTATAGTGATTTTTATAGCATTTTTAAGTGAATTTTAGCTAATTTTTACAGCTGAAAAAGTGGACGATTATGCTAGCAATAATTTTTATTAATGTAAATAGTAATAATTATAGTACGATTCAAGTGTTACAAAGCCGATTATTCAGAGGCGCGGAACTCACCGTTTTTAATGATCGATTGACATGGTTCGTTTATGCGCGTTTCGATTTCATGAAACACGGTTTCTATTTTAATCTGTAGCACTAGCAGCCGATAATACCCGAACGTTGATAAAGAACACAGACCTTATTTAGCCTTACATTCATATAGACTTCAAAAAAAAGCAACGCAATTATTGCGAAGTGAAGATGAAGCGAGATGGACGGTGATGACAGCACTGAACTAAATTAAACAGATATTCTAGAGGCCCTATATGAACTTCTTTTATTTCTGTAAGGAATTTGATCGTCTGAATGTATAAAACTGCAACCGCATTGTATATAATACTTGTGTTGCACACTGGGAAGATTTCGAAAACAACGGATTTCTCAAGGGCTTGATGGTAATAGCACTGCAGAAAAGAGTTTTAGAGCAAACTGTATTTGAAAACGCATTTTACGACGAAAACAATTACTTCGAGAAGCAAATTTTCAGGGGGTGTTATCAATAAACAGAAGAATCGCAGCCAGTATATACAGAATGATCATGATATGTATGCTTCGCGGTAAACTTACGTTTACCTAATTTCCTCAACTAACTTAGCATTTCGAATGAGCAATAGCAACTGGCGCTGTTTCAGTGGAATCACACATCTACTTTCTACCATAGAATGTTGTATTTCTGTAACGAGAACGAGAGATAGAGCACGATGCATAGCCACTTTAAACTTACAATGTAGTTTCTGTAAGGGCCGTTAAGCATCTCGTATACCCAGATGCTTACTGACTTAAGTGAAAACGTGAATCAACGAAACAATTGATTATATATGCTAAATTAGGATCGCCTTCCGACTGCTCACTAGTCTATGTAGCTAACATTTGACGCTTAGTATGGTCTACATACTTAGGCTCGTGAGCCTATATAATCTTATAAGATTGAGAAGCAAAGTATGCGTTCAGCAGACGGCGGGTAGTACCAAATGCGAAGTGCGTGACTGTTACGATCAACGAAAAATTAAAGTTTTTGATTTCGCTGATTTGCCTTAGCTCGCGCAACACCAGCTTCTTTTCAGGCCGCATGACAGCAGGCATGGACCTACTCTTTTTAAACTAAGCACACACTACCGGGCGTGATTCTTAGACTTAGAATATTTTAACAGAATTTTCTATAAAGTGCCATTCTTGATGGTCATGCTCATTTAATATATCTAGGGGTCACTGCCGTTGCGTCTTCGATTCGCAGCCTAAACTACTCACCAGTCTTTTTTTAAAGTATTTTGCGTCAATCGGCAAATAGATTTTTGGTAGTAACCGTGTGTCGAACGATGGTTTGTGTAAACATATTAGAGAGTCGGTAAAATGAATTATACACCAAAAAGTTACAGACGAGTTAAAATGTGTGCTGGCAGCAGGTCAGTAGTCTTAGATTAGCAAAAAATCAAGAACTTCCAAGCTCTATTATATCTAAATTCTATCGAAAATCTTCCGTCTACCCGAAAGGAGCCTTCTTTCAATTTTTCAGAAGCCGCATGAAAACTGGTTATAATGTAGACCGTCAATGTCGGACAAAATAATAGGTTTTAAGTTTATTGAATGTTCAGCCAGCATAAAAGATTTGATAACTGCTAATCGCCGCTTAAAGTAGGACTGTCGCTTAAAAGTTTTTCGCCATAACTGTTGTTATGTTTTAGAAGTTGGCTACTTCCTTGTATCACGAAGAGAGGACAAACCCAAGCCGTTTGTAGAATCCAACACCAGAAACAGCCGGCTAAAGTTCAACTGGATTTAGACGGAGCACCCACTACATACATAGACCGTTTGGAAAGTACCCATATCTTTGTCCATTGTCTCGGTTTTCCAATTCTTCGTTGTTGATGGTCAAGTGTTACATACCATCGGAATATGATTTCTCCACATTGCCGTTTTGATCACTTTTTTAAGAGCGCAAAATTTTACTTTGAACTGAAATTTCAAAGATCGATATGTCCAGTAATCAAAGGCGTCATTATTTAGCACTTAACACTCATTTAGCACACTCATCAAATAGTAGTGACGCAACCTTACAAAGGTGTGGCGTGTATGATAACAGCTCTATAGCTGAGAGCACTACAGAATTACCTTGCTATCTATAAATAATAAATTTTCGGCCTAAAGGTTGCACTTCAACCAGGACTTCAATAGTTCAATAATGACCACTTTGTAACTCACTATCAGCGACCAAAATATTAGAAAAGCAAATCAATAAGTAAACAACGCGATTTTCTTTCGAACACTTGAAAGTAGAAAATGAATTTTACAACTAAATAGAATGACACCAATGCAATTCTTTGCTGTTATGCTTTGAATGGTTATTAGTTATCGTTCAATGACTTTATTAGTTAAGTCTCACAGCATAACATTCCTTGAAACAACTTACACGGTAATAAACATCAATAGTTAAAACAACTCTAATATGGCACCTAATTAAAATAACGTATAAATGAATCACAAATATTTTAAATACGAGTAGTAACTCATGCGCTGTAAATCAACACACCTGCGCAGCTTCGTTTGCCTGTCGGGAGTATTTGAAGGATGGAGATTCCACGTGTGCTTCGACGCACAAAGCCACAACCCAGCTTATCGTGTATATCAAATACAATCGTTTACAAGGAATCATATCCGCAAAATTTCTTTGCATTCAAGCTAGACGGTAATTTGTAATCACATGCGATTACAATAACCTGTTTCAGAGGCAAATCACTGGTCTAAAGGATATCAAAAGATGCAATAACAATATAAATACACAGATTGCAGTTGGTCTCCTGTTTATAGTAGACAAACTATTTACTCTCCACGTGTGATGGCACATATCATCTTCCATAGGGAGACCAAAATAATCAAGATGGCGGTCTATCCTATATAACAAAACATTCTCAATATGATTCAGTGTATTGTTATACATCAGGCTGCCTTGCATTAAGACATACAGGTTTAATGAAACATGACTTGACCGCAAATCAACCAATAAAATACATAAATGATAGGTTATATATGACTGTAATATTTGACTGCGAATTATAACAGTAATCTTATGTCGTAAATATATTAAGAATGAAATATCATAATAGAAATAAAAACTAGGCCGCTTAATTTTGTTTAAAATAACTTCGTCCTAACATTGTGGTTATGTGCCTCCATTGGTTAATAGTTAATAACTCATAGTCGTATCTCCTATAGATCGCATTGTTTTGATTAAATTCTAAGACCCTTGCCTCTATCCAGAAACGTCAATTTATCTCAGATGTTAAAAATCAGATAAGGCTTTATGAAGCATCTTCTAAGAGACCTTAGATCATATTTCTTTGGCTATCGAAACGTATATATTCTCTTTGTGATAACGGTGTTGTTGGCGTCCTGCTTTTACTAAAGTCCTCAACCGAAAAGAAATAATTCAATTTTTACTAACTGTGAGTTTTCTTGCGGAATTTAGATTCTAGGACTGCCATTAAAACGGAAGCCACAATCTATGTGTCGATTACTGTTAGCCCCAACTTGTTTCCTAAGGGATTCGATATCATAGATCATATCCAAATAAAATGACACGCAGAAACACATGGTGGTGGTATCTTAAATAAAAAAAAAAAAACAGTAAATGAAAATTGTGTGCCTTTAGATTTTAATCGTTAGAAAATGGTCAAGTAACGATTTTAAACTTAGTCTCTACAGGGTTTCAAATAGTATGTACAATTTATGCAGTATATTTGTTGGTATTATGTGGTTGCGTTCGACATGGAAAGTATCAAATTGGGCTTTAACGCAAGGTTATTTATTTTACTTATTAAAGCCAGTCATAAAAAATGCGAAGCAGATCCAAACTGATTGAATGACACACTTCATTGAATAATGCACCTGTTTAAGTGCCGCTAATTTAAATTTAAATATTATGCATAATATATGTATATCCATGATTAGTTCATAAAACGACTTAGAAATTCCCGAAAAATATCTATTGCTGTCAATAGCTAATAATGAATTATTTTATTATTAGTTATAATAACCGAAAATATTCTTTGTAGGAAATCAAACAATTGCCAGCAGGGTGTAGTTTCACAGCAGACCCTGTTCCAGCTTTATTCTGTATAATTCAACCTATCTGTACTATTAATAACCATACTATAACTTCACTTCCCAAGAATTGTAGAAGGATGTTCTGTTTCCAAATTTTGTTGTCAATCTATAATAAAAAGAGGTCTAAGATGTAATTCAGATAACTATTAGTATATGATTACTAAGTATGGTGGCACAGAAATGTACCGCATGTATATTGTTGTATAAATCACGTTTACGTTCGTTCTCAGAGGATGCCGAAGTTAGATGAGCACTAACATAGCCCAGTCAGGTGTCAAATATTGCGGCACGTTTCTTTTCTGGAGCTGTTCGAGCAAGTCTGCCACAACTTGTCTGCTATGGACCATCAAACTGACAGATCACGCTGTTAATTGTACCGCACGATACCCCTGTAAGGTCTTCAAGGTTAATCCTTTAGTTGGGATCCATTTTTGTTTCTCTTGTTAAATTTGTCCCATATAAATCCCAGCGAATTTATAGTGTAAACTTCGTGCAGATAATTTCCAACTTTAAAGCCTTACAAATACAGAAAAGAAAGTTCCTAACTAAAATTATTTAGGTTTTATCGTGGTGTAGAGAATGATAGGCTTGACTAAATAAAAAAACAACTGCACCATCGTATTGGCTTAATGGCATGATTTAACAAATTGTCATCGGTTGTTGTCGACTAGGTGTCTCGGGGTCAAAATAAGGGCTGAGTTGGATTTTAAGTAACACGTAATTTGAGTGGTTAAATTTGCATTTCAGATATGCAATGCTACTGCCAACAGATGTGTCGCAAGCTTTAGAAATTTTTGTTTATAGTTTTTAAAATAAAGAAGAAAGGTTGAGTAGGTAAACTACATAAATATACGCAATTAGAGCATAGGAGCCGTTTATTCGATGCAGCTGGGCTATATCTAGGATCTATCTTGATCCTTTGCAAACATAATCAAGTGTGGGACACCGTTACAATCACGTTGAATGCAAATCATGTTCTTTGTTGTTTTGTGACTGTTTGGCGCCAGGCAAATGTTGAGAATCAGTGCAAACCACATTTCTTCGCGCGTCGTACGCGGTCCATGGTTTAACAAAACTTCTTGGTTTTTGCTAAAATCCCATACACCCTGCCTGAGAATGGTTTAATATTTACTCGCTGCATAAATAACATCAGGAAAATCAAAATAATGTGGATATCGAAAATGCACTTTTTTTGTGGCGTTTCTTTCTTTAAAACCTGGACTCAAGATAAATTCTCTTTACTGTACTGTGGATTTACAATAAGTGTATAGATGGGAAGGAGCACTTTTGCACGTAGGACTAAATAAACAGTGTAGAGGTAACAAAAAAGCGAACATTAAAGAAGACCCTTCTATATACATATTGCAAGTTACGAAGCTGCTATAGCAAGCTATGATATTTATTTATATAATTATGATCTCTTACCGTCTTCGAACCCCCTGATCAAAGCTTACATCTCGCTTTCAGGCGCCGCTGCCGATTCTGGACTTATCGATGCATGCTCCGGTGCAGTTTACAGCATTTCGTCTTTCGACGTTTTCATTGGTTGAAGTCAGTCTTGGTGGTATGACCGAGCAGCCAAAAAAAATTTGAACGACGACTTTCCCAGGCTTTCGCTTGTCTATCTACTGAGCAAAAAGGTTACTCGAAGCAGAAGCTTCTAGAGCAAGCTGCGTACCTTGGCTATAAAAAAGTCCTGCTTTTCCGCGATCCTCGGAATCATGCGCTCGACCAGCTCGTTGTATCGCAGGTGTCCAACGTAATTTTGCTTGAAAGAGTTTGCGATTTGCCGTGATGTGAAAAAGATTGCGTTCTACGTTACGACAGTACCAAAAATTTTTGCAGGCGGATCATGGCGTGCGACGTATCATCCCATTATCCCGAATGACATAGGATAGGGGCCCTTCCGCTAGGGACGATGAAGTACTAAGTACTGTTCTATGCCTCTCGATTCGATAAGCTAGGTCATTTATTAGCGCGTACATTGAAACACGAGCCCTTGCTTAGATTTGGCATTTATCGCGTGCAAAAAAAGATTGTTCCTTTGCGCCTTCTGCACCTTGTCTACTTCTTCTAGCTTCCTACTAGTAGCACTGTCAGGCGCAATAAGCATCCGCACTGACGTTAGCGAAGCGCTTTCTTTGAACGATCTCGAAAACGCGCCTTTGTAGAGTCAAGACCTAGTTTTAAACAAAGGTGTTTTTATGCGATACGGTCGGTGACAACTTTGAAGTGTCGCCCACACAAATAAAGCCGTATTTCTCAACGGACAATTGGTAACGTCATTTTTATATCCTGATGAGACCGGCATAGAACAAGATACTACGTCATCGGCGTTCCACATGACGTGCTTTACGTTGACCGTAACGTGGAACAAACCCATGATTCGAGTAAAATTTTGTGAGAACCGCTGGTAATTTAGGGCTAAACCCAAAAAGCTTTCTAATCCTGTAACCCACGTCGGGGTAAGCACGGTCTCCACTACCCAGCTTTTTTTAGGATTTAGGAAAGTACGGTTTTCTGCATTCCAAACGGACATTGCTTAACGATCAAATGCAAGTATGCGGAGTCGATGGCCCCCGGTATTTTCTGCAAGCGCGTCACATAAGTGTTGAAGTTGGATGAATAGATTATAACTTTGTGGACGCAGACGGGAGCCATCTATCTGCCAACGAGCTCTCTGTCAGAGTTCTTGAAATATCGCGCCGAATGGGGTTACGCTTAAACTGATACAGTCCCTTTGGCACACCTTCTTATCTTTGTCAATCGTGTGAACGCTAATCTTCTAATGTTCGCTCATCAACGTATGCAGCGGGCTCCGACGAAACCATTGATATTACCGCTTATGCTGGGCAGCAGGTACCCATCCCGTTCCGTGGTGTCGTCTAAACTGCGGTCGTTGACGTCCTATGCTGAACAAAAAGCGTATAAATAACTTCGTCTGGCTTTTTGAAAAATGGCCGTATTGGCCTAAGAGGACCTTTATGAGGCGGCCACGTTGTTTTATTATCACGGCTAACTGAGAGACCCGCCATCACCTAGGTAATAAAAGGAGTCCATCTGTTAGTGTCAGTCTGATGAATCTCGTTAGGTTTGATATATTTGGCATAATTGGTACGAGGTTTTCTTCTAACGGAATTATCTCGTTTCAAGCAGCACATAAAACCTACCCCACGCATCCGTGCTTAGAATGCTGTACGGGCATACATAGGCACCTTACCCCCGAAAAACAGATTAGAGCCCGATCCGGTTGTAGTACAATGTTAGAAGTGGTTTGATTAAGCTGCTATGTTTATCACTGTCCTCGGTAATGCAACGTAATCCTCACTGGTTGGAAAGCAATTACAAGACTGGTAATTGTCTTTCTTTATAAAATGACAGGAACAGCTTGCTCGGAATAAACGCTAACCATTTCCAGAACCATTAACGGAGCGCACTGTGTATCGTGTAACGGGCTCCAAAGTCCTCCTATGTCCTGTGAAAACAGTTTATTTTCCCGCCGCGAAGAAATCACGTTCACGTCCTCTCCTGAGTAGGATGTCGCGATTATCTTCTCGCAAAGGAGTTCAACTCAAAGCATGAGCGGGTAACTTCTTTTACACCCTATATGTAGCACCGCATCCTTCAAAAGTTCCTCCCATTAATTATTTTACGAAGTTTAGAAATAGAAACTCGCTGTGGAGCGAGTTCCTATTGAGTATCTATCTGTATCTCATAACACATATATGTACGATAGTGCACGGCAGGACAAGCCTGTTGTTGTGGGCTGGGTGTAAAGCTAAACCTAGAGGAGTTATGAAGTTGTTTCCACAAAGATCACTGTGTATTAACTAAATCCTCTCGTAGGCTTCTTTTTTAAATTGCCTATATCTTCAGTGGATAGTATCATAGGCTATCAAGGAAAATAGCGAGTGCAATTAGTCGTTGTTACTCATCAGGTTGTTTTCTTTTCACCCCTGATAAGTCAAGAATCACAAGGCGGAGTGGAATCCGTTGTAAATCTGTTTAGCTCGATAGACTTATGGCAACATCTATATCGGCTCGTTCCTTTTTTCTGGTTTCCAAATTGCAATTATTAACCTCCTGATCCTGATTTTCTTGGAAGATCACGATAGCTGCTGCCGTGACCTGATAAAGAACTTATGCTCCTATGGAACTGATTATAAGGTCCACAGACTTCATGCTCTTCCGACAAACGGGTCGTGCAGCATGAGGGATTACCGTCCTAATTTATCTGTGAATTAGAAAGCTTTGGTATAAGTTGCTTTTAGAGCTGGTCATATGCAGGGCGTATGGGCAGCATTGTTCTCGATTCAATTTTTACGGTTAACATAACTATCATATGGGGACTTGGAAATCGATCGAAGACACGATTTCCATGTCCAGTAATAGTCTGCGTGAGAAAATAGCCTAGATTTCCGCCCGGTTTGTCCACCCATTATCTAATATACAAGGTATACCATCTAAATTGAGACGTTTCTTTTATGCTCTGTTTCTAAGGGTATATTTAAATTAAAATCGATATTTCAGCATAGTTTAGATAAAGTGTGGTATTCCTGACGATTAAGCTTATTTAATAAAACCGCTGTTCGTCGCGAATACAATTTCAATTCGCAACCCAAACCATTTACTAGTAATTTTCGAAGTATTATTTCTTTAGACTGCAAGCAAGTTCTTAAAAGCAACTGTGCGATACAGATAGGTATCGAGTCGTTACGGCGTCGCTCATGTATGTCACATATTCAAGCGGAGTTAAATTTATCTAGAAATTCGGAAAAAAATGCGAGGCATCAAACCGGCCAAAAACTTTAAAAAAACGCAAAAATGCACGAAAAGTCTTAAAAAAATGAACAGTTTGAGTGTATCTGGGCGATCTAATTGACAATCCAAATTTCCGAAACTGCGTCAATTTTTGTATGAAAAAACCAAGTGTCGTTTTAACACTTATTAAGGGTCTTCCGATATACTTCATGAAAATTTTCTTAACATTTTTTAGAAGCCGCGTCATAACTGGTAATAGTATTGACCGTCGATTTCGGGCAAAAAATCAAATTTCGGTTTTGGTGGGGTTTCGTCCAGTTAGAAAAAAGTCGGATCAATAAACATCAATTAATTAAACTTACTTTCGCTTAAATTGCGAAAACAACGCCTTATAGTTTGACAGAGATTGTTGTTCTATTTTAAAAAGTATAGGCTTCGTTCTAGTACTAATAATAGCGAATGAACACATGCCCATTACTAATTTCGGTTCCGTGTCCTATATGGCACAAAACCTCGAACCAGGGAGCCCGATTGACTACAAGAAAAATCTTTTTACTCTTCCTGCCACGTCGCAATAATTTTTTTCCAGTTCTAAAGTTTTAGAATCGGCAAAACCCCACCCAGAGTCTAGTTTTCTCATCCTTAACCAGGTCTTAGTAAGTAATACATGCTTATACCTAGTCGACATCCATGCTAATAGTCCTATACGCCTGTATGATCCTTGGCCTCATAATTTGCTGGGTACTACGAAAGATATCCCTGTTCTTCTTTGTGCGGATGGGCTTTTTAGGAAAATCAGAGACCTATACGACATAGGCTCAAGAACTAATGGGAGTTTACGCAAGGTATTTTTATGCACCTGCATATGCATACAATATGGCATCTGATACCATACGTACCTTTGACGTTGCTGGGCACACGTGACCGAAACTCACCATGTTCTCGTCAAGCAGAATACTGAAATGTATTACTTGATTAACCATTTCGACGTCAGATGAGTCAATAGAGACGTAAATCGGTCTTACTTTCTTTTTGATCAGTTTTTACTTCCTTCAGAATCAATAAAAAGTTAAGTAAGCTACCTGCTTCGGTACATTCGGAGAAGTTTTATTAGCTGACGGCTAATAGTTCTGTAGCCGGGAGATATCATAAGCTTGGAAATGTCCGCATTTGTTATTATTCATACTTATAGACAAGGTAATAGTTCGATATAATAATGTGTGTGAGGAACGCCAAAACTTGTCTTTCCTTGTAAAAAATATTCAAGACTACTTTCTATACCAGATTATTGAACGCATTTTTCACATCCATCAGAATAACCTTGAAGAGCTGTAGTAGCGTATAGAGATATACGTTTTCTTTTCCTTTGGGATAAGATGTTTGCCTGATGGGGCATATCGTTGTCTCCTTAATCCAAACTTTGTACGAGAACAGGCTATGCGCCTCTACAAAGTCTCGGGGCCTGGCCTCAATGCGAGCCCCAAAGCGTTTATCTAAGCAGCTAATAAGACAGAGGTCTTGGGACACGGTGCCTTTCTCTATGTAATCCTTTCTGCCGCCCTTCGTACCTCCTGAACTGTAACCTCGGAGATATTATCCCCGCCACCTGACCCCTATGTTTAATACAAAGCTGAGATGAAACGTTGCGTAAGGGTTCGATTCCTTTTTTTTACTTTGACCACTTTTATAAATGTTTAGTATCTCTAGCCCTTCTGATTGTGACCTTGTACGGCTTGTTATAAAGGTCGTCATCAATCTGCCTTAAAATTGCCTTCGAAAATACACTCTTGCTAACAGAAGTCGTTTTCTTCAGCATATCAAATTGTTCTCTGTAGATAATAAGTATGTGTCAAGTCTCGTTGAGTGGAAGCTAATCGTTTTAATATTCACGTCGTATGGGCAGACCCGACGAGCTTTTCAAATGTCTGAATTTCGCTGTTACTTTCTCTAATCTCTGCCCTTCTTTTTGGATGAATGGGTTTACCCGCTTTTTTACAGGCACTTGTTAGAATTTGCTATAGGAACTTGATATCTCTAGTCGTCAGATGATCAAATAATCACCGAAACACTTTTTAATTGTCTTATTATATCATAGTTCACATTTCCGATTGCTTCGGGGAGTGGGGGGGGGGGGCTTGCTCGGTCGTAATTTCGACGCAAATGTAATCGCTTATATTTTTATAGTATGTAAAGACATGCAATTATACTAATTTTTCAACGATCTTCTCGTGGTATGCAGTTTTTATTTTCTTTATTTTGGCAATATTTGAGTAATACAACCGGGCAGAGTTTACTTCGGTTGCATTAAGTATGCAGCTCAGCTCCGATGATTGGACTTAGTTCCGCCAAATACCATTATCCACTAATTCGAAGTTCTCTCTTACATTTAACTCCTACCAGCACAGATCTCTAATAATTATCGCTACAATTGATCTGATGGAGCAGTGGGTACGAGCGGATAATTGGGTACACCGAGATCAAGTTCTTTTCATGAGATTTTTGCTACCTCGAGCGTCCTACAAGCCTGACCCATTAGTATTGTCGCTAGAGGTGTGACTTTATTTGCGCGGAAGTCTATCCTTTTTTTCATAATCTCTTTGCCAGGTCTATAGACACTTTTCCACACTGCATATATAGCGCGACTTGTCGATACGTAGCTTAAGTAAAACAATATCCTTCCCTACGTCTGTTATTATATTAAATAACATCTCGCACGTGATATCTTCACGTGCTTCGCCGGTAAAGTCTTTCCAAATATTACGTCGCTCCTCAAAATTGAGGTCCCCACAGCCAAAGCTGCTTGCATGCTGATTTTGTATTGTAAGATGTGCCTAGAGTACCTGTAATGCTAAAAATGATTTACCGTTGCGATGGTCTCTTGCGGAACGTTTCAGTAGTCTCAGATCTGGTCCGTACGGGAGTCCCACAAAGGGCGACAGACTTCGTAACTGATATAAATAGCGTTCAGGACACTCTGAAGGGGTCCGCTTCGTATTTGATCTTACCCGATTGCCTTGTTGAAACGCAAACTTTCGAAAGCTTAAACCGCTTCATGGACTGATCGTCTGTATATTCATTGTATTGTTGTATACCACACTACGAAGTGTGGTGGGGTCTGGAGAAGGATAGTGTATGTTATAGAGAACGGTCTAACAAAGCGATTGGCCAGCATGAATGCGCTAATAGGACAAACCAATCTATTTTGGGCAACAAGTCATTTCGACAGCTGACTCTCTACTTGCCTGAGGAGAAATTTCTTTTATGCAATTCATCTAGTAGTTTACTAGAAAATGTTATGTAAAAATCCATGTGTGCCATATACTTTCTCCTGTCAGAGCTTCAGAGCTATTTTTTTTTAGGGGCTGATTAGTGACACCTCTCGAGAGATTCGCAAAAAGAGATGGTTATCAAAATGATGCCTAGAACGAAGCTTTTTGTTGAGTGCAACTTTTGCGGCTTAACATTACGATAGATAAAAATTTTATTGATTGCCGTTGTGTAAAGAGTTCAATTCGAAGTGTTTAATCAGAACATGTTTTAATGAACGGTGAGTAAATATATACTTAAAGAAATGTATATCTTCATCTAGTAAAATATCTAATTACCTATTAGAAAAATAAAAACAAATGCAACTCGTGAGCTTTGGTGAAATTGTTGAAAAAAGTCAGCCTTCATTTGATATGGTATGTGTCGATATTTCTTAAAAAAATTACAAAAAATGTGACGTCTTAGAAATAAAATCGCTTAGTTGACGGCAACGGACCTTCTTCTAAAAATATGATCTAACAATTACAGAAAAGTAATGCGTTAGGTGAGACAAAATAATTGCAATGATTTAACTGTTGTAAATAAAATAGGCGCATGGAGAGAACCGCAGAGAAATTGTTTTGTCTATACTATTCGTAAGTTTGTTTGTCTGTTTTTGACAGAGTCAACACGACCTCTAGAGATGATGTTACTGATTTTTACTGATAGATGATTTTTTGCGAGTTGTTAGAGATTCACTCTGCAATATAGTATAATAAATAATAAAAAAATAAAACAATAAATAGAATCTGCAATATAAGGCCGATATAAAGACAAGTTTGCGTTTCCCCATAGAGCGTAATGTTAATTAGGTTAGTCATCCCACTTTTCTCGTTTGACAACATATCGTACTAGCGTTTACAAACTAAGGCGGCCATTAAAATGGTCACACAAACTGCCTGTTTGAGGGGTCGATCAGATTTAAATATTAGACTATCGCAAGCCAATAGATTTAACAATTAATTAACTAATTCATAGTTGAGCTAGAATGATCTGTTCGAGACAGATCCATAACTTCTCTTCGCTTTTACTAGCACTCGGAAGAGCTACATACCTATCAATCGCATTTCCATAAGTTGTTTTTTAGCTATGACTTCCCAAAAGTAAGTCGATATTGGCATATGATTGTCCATCAGTTGTCCTTCTTAGGGCATAGAATACTTTATAACGAACCTAGATCGAGAGAATAAGAAGGTTTAAGCCAATATTGGATATTTCTTTTCCTCAATATAGGAAGTAATTGAAGCATTGTGATGAGGTTTTGTGTTGTTATCAAATGTCAGGGCTACGTGCTTTCGGTTGTAGCTCACAGGCCTCTTAAAAAACTCGAGATAGCGAGGTGCGTTTATTGTTTGACAGTCAGCGACTATCCCACAGTAACGGATGCTCTTCATGTTTACTACAGACAGTGCCTTCATTTTACAACCAAATCTACTTGACTTTCCTTCAGGGCAACGTCATTCCCTCGTCATTAGGAATTGAATCATGCTTCGTTGTGGTGACTGTATGCTCGGGGTAAGTTTATGTTGATGAAATTTCGCAAATTGTACCTAAAATATACCACATGCATTCCCAACTGGCCTGGTCAATTTACGGGAAATTCATTCAGTTTCAGTAGTTTCAGTATTTAGGTATATAATTTTGTAATATATCACATATGAAATGCCAATTTTGGCCGACAGAGCACTTAGTTTCCAGGCTCTGCTTTCATAAAAAACCTTCTCAATTGCGCAGCATGTGCTTGTTTATCGACTCCTTATATTTACTCATTTTCTCACTAATCTTCAGCGCCTCAGTCTTCGTTTTCGAAACGTTTGCACTATTCTTATTCTGTACGTTCGTTCAAGTCCTTTTTGCCTTTGCCTATGTCTTTGATAAATTTCTGCAGCGTTGTGTGCTTTAAGAAATAAAAACTTGACCACTAACCGTTAATTTTCAAAACAAAACAAACGGTTTTCACGTGTATAAGTTTCTAGAAGATTGGATATTTGCTAGACAAATTTCGTCTGTTACTGGCTCGTAGAAAAGTTATAATTTCAAAGTGCGCCTCATTCGCTTGTACTAACCTAAAAAAAAGTGATCGCTTTCCGACTACTTAACCAGCGACCCGTTCGTTTAAGGATGCTGTAATCATTCCAGATCCGTCATAGCCATTACCAAATCAATAGGTTAAAACTGAAATTGAAGTATCTCGCGGCCTTCCTCCAGCATTCGACAACATTATTGGCTGCCCTGTCTCATAAGTTCTAAGCAAAGCTTAAAGATTTATAGGTTGCCTTATTATAATATGATTCGCTTAATTGTTATGAAACTCCTACACACCCCTTACTAACGAAACGTACGTTGCATTAAATTAAGTTTCATTTAATACGCCATATTTATGCATTTTTAAACTGCTTAGTGGAATCCACGATAAATAGTTTACGAAGATTACATTATTACGTAATATACATCAAATTATACTGCAACGTAGAGTGGCCCTTGCCCTTAACTACTGCTGTCACAGCCATTTTACCATAAGAAGACTAATGCAACAGCAGTTACTGTGAAATTAATGCTGAGGGTCCCTTGAAATAATCGTAAATCCGATACTATTATCTGGTGGAAACAATCGCTTATTATAATGGCCATATTTTGCTACTTCGGACTAAATTCGGATTTTTTACATGCTCATCTACCTACATAGTAACTTGGTATAGAAAAGGCGTTAAAATGCACTATTAACGAACTTAAATCAAATCAATCACGATCAAATCAAAAACGAGGAATACAAATTCAGTTTTGGTTCCAAAACGTATAAACTATCTAAAGTAGACTATTATACTACCTGCACTTCCAAATTATGTCCATTACTACCTGGCCTTGTATTTAATTGGCTAAACCCTTGTTAGTTTTGACGATGTCTGATTTTATTTTTATTATTTATGTAGTTCGATTTAGTTTTATAATCAACAGTTTCTTTAAGCAACTTGATTTGCATATTGTGGCTGTATTTTTTAGTAAAATGCAGCCTCTTTAGCAGGGAAACGATCTATATATAGTAAATCAATGGAATATAAAAAATAATACTATTGTAATAGGGTATAGTGCTGTCTTAATTAGCCGCACTGTGGATTTTCTCATACATGTCATCGCACTGCCGTTCTTATTTGATGACACATTTAATGTATTATTATGATAGGACATAGCGATGGCGGAGTCTAAAGAAAATGTGAAACTACAATGGAAACACCGTCTTGCATGCATTGTCCAAACTGTGCAGAAACTCGCGGTTCTGAATATGCGAAAAGATCTGGCTTAACGTACGACCTAGGATAAGACAAACTGTTTAAATATTATTTATAACCTTCATGATAAAAATCTAAAAAGAACTTTATAAATTTCTCTATATTAAGCTTGCTTTGTTTTGTGACGTTATATTTGTAGCACAATAAAAATATAGCACATCTGACATTTTACTACACTAGAATATCGTATATATATATACACTTACATAATGAGAACCATTTACTCGAATAGTCGGCATTGTAAGTACTATTTTTATTTTCTCTACTAATTGTAATAATGGTAATAATAGCAATAATATGATAACTCTTTACACCTATATTTCAGTGTCCCCTCTCGCTTTATTTTAGTTATGTTATATTATGTAACGTATAAACGTTCGATATTTCTGTGTTGGTAATAGGTGTATTCATTTAGTGAGGATTCCATCTTTGCTTCTCTCTCCATCAACATTTGCTAATTACATGGTATGTAAGAATAAGTTAATAATACAACGTTATTTTTCTGACCCTGGTGCGTCTCACTCAGCCGCAACGATAACCTGCTTTTCTTTCACACACACATTCACCCACCCACCATTATTACAATCGATCTTTCTGTCGCTATCTTTCCAATACTGACGATTGCATGTCAAGGACTGGTTGGTAGCTAATATAATAAAGACAAGAAGAGGTCGGAGATGGAAAATTGATGCGAGCAGACTATATTTCAAGAGTGGTATGGAGATCTTTTCCGTCACCACGTTATTATGCTGGTGATGAAGTTCGTGCATACAGATGCGATAATTCCACAACACCTATTCTTTACCCTGCAGTGAAAACTATCGCGCATAAAATGGACTACGTGTTCTCCACTAACGTGATACCTTTACACGGACGAGCCGTGTAAGCTGACAAAAGCAGCCTAGTTGGAATTAACATTAGCTTGTTATTCAGTTAAAGTTGGCCAAAGCGTAGAAATGCTAATAATGCTGTTATTGTAGGCGATCCAGATCATCTTTGCCAAACATCTTTGTTGCTCCCCCTTAAACACTATATAGCTATCCAGAAGAGGACAAATGGAATCCACCTGTGGCCGTATGGGATACGGATTCAAACAAAGAACTGTCGCCTTTGGAAGCAGCAGACGATGCGTTGAGAAATGTGTCATAGAGATGTGTAGCAAAATTAGATGCTATTAGCAGTTGATGTATTAAACAACTAAGCTACGATCTGTAATAATCGATAACCTCCATAACCATAGTGCGTTTAGTTAGAATACATGTGTGATTTGCCGCAAATGATCTCAAATGCACTTTATTTTTTAATCGATTAATAACCTATGGACCGTTTACAGCGCTATATAAAATAACGCTCAAATAAAGGAATAAGCTTCGTATTATCCTTTCTAATCTTGTAGACAAAAACAGGAATACAACTAACCTGCGTGTTTAATGTAATAAGTGACTAACTTGAAGCCTGTCTGAGTCCCTCGGGAAATTACTAAATTTCGTACGTTCTACTAGATCCATGATGAACAAAGATTTTACTTATGCTGATCCGACAGATCCAACGAGAGATCTCGCATGTTAAATGATAATACGATATATCTCCCAAATCACAAGATGCGGTTGCCAAACATGCAGTAGCCGCCTAAATCCTGCCAGAACAATTAAGATCATTCGCTGTCGTTCAAAAGGATTTACCTTAAGCTATTGAAATAAATGTAATGTATCAAAAACATGCGTCTGCTCCTTTAATATTACCTACTAGAAAGCACAGTAAGATAATAGGCACGAAGAAGAAGGGTTGTGTCCATTACAACAACAGCGTAAATATATTTGATATAATCATACAGATACCAACAAATAAATACGCTCTCCTCTAATTATCTAGATGACATCGCCAATGTAGCCTTTTTGTCGCTACTCAAAACAATTATACATATTATTCGCAATAAGTTTACGCAGACTGATCTATAACTAATCATCTCGAATACTGAGATTTGGTGATTATATCTTAGGCGGTTAGGGACTCAGACGAGTGCAAAGTACAAACGAATATTCGGATAATAATCAATCCGTCCGTATGCCACTTCCAGACGTCTTACAGGTAGGTATGTTCTCATTATGTTAGGTCGTTTTAAGTGTCCTGTAATCAGTTTTGCAAACTAAATTTAAAGGGAGAATGAAGGATGCATATACGCTATTTATTCGATCGCAGAGGATTACACTCATTGGCCATTGCGAGAGTCTCAAAATATTTCTGTAATTCCACGAACAAAATGTAGCAGTGAGAACTTCGTCCATCAACACCAATCAGTTTAGCCAGCGACTATTACCGCATACTGGATTTGAGTTCTAATGTATCAATATAATAATTATGGGCAGCAGTCTTGCTTCATTTATCATCCATAATCGGGTGACTCGTGGGGTTATGTCTCAGTGTATCACACTTTTAGGACACTTCTGCACTATGGTGCAACTTGTTCGCGCATAGTTGTAGAGATACTATTACAGGTGTTGCACTAAATTCTTAGTATTCTATTGCAGCACTCAAACAGTCATGGACGAACGTCAATTTAGAAAAACAAAAGGGGGGGGGGGGTCAAAGCCAAACGAACCCTCAGGAGAGTAACGATATCTATAAGAAGGAAATAGATGGAAAATTATTGCGTTCGCTCACTTCTTCATGCCACAAAAGAGCAAATGATTCAAACTACAAAAGTACAACTGTGTATACTGCCTGACTTCTATGTGCAACGTTGCCTCGTTTAATCAGAAATAAGTAACGCCTACTACCATATTTTAAATATCGGTATCAACGGCATAGCTATCTACCGAGACAGTTTAAACATTATTTATAGCATATCACTTTTCTCTTTTTCTACCACCTTACCATTTCCACCGAATCTTTTTTTCAAAGCAGGTAAAAATTATTTTCTGCAATTTACAATTCTCGTCACCATTATCACTTGTCGTCGGTACCTCATAGTAATTTCCTCTAGCCGAAATTGTTACCTCTATTGTGTTGACGTCCACAAGTCACCCTATTTCTCTTCCATCTCCTTGCATTCTACCACGGGCTACCTATACAATCACTGCGACAACTTCGTTGCTTTCCCTCATTTCTCCTTTTAAACTCCGTAGTTCTTACGCTCTGCGGGTCATCATACCGCCGTTCCGGTTGCCATAGCCCCCGCCATTGTTGCCCCCATGATGCCGGGGTCCGTTAGTATACCCAGCTCGATCATTACGGCCATTCCAAGAGGAGTTCCCTCGACTGTTACTGCTGTTATCTCCGCCTCTCCGATTATCTGACCAGTTGTTTCGTCCACTTGAATCAGCGTAATGGCCACCTTTGTGCCCGCTGCGGTTGCCGCGGCTACCACCGGCACTTGCTCCTCGATAGTAGCCGATATTATTACTGCTCCCCTTGTGCACCGGCTGTTGCTGACTCTGATCATGGTGGTCTCCGCGACTGTTGTTGTCTCTTGGAGATCTTCTGTTATCTCTGGCGTTATATCCATGTTGCGGATGTTGTTCTGCTATACGAATCTCATTCGTGGCATCGACTTTTTGCCCTTCCGTAGTTCCGTTCTGTTGTTGTGTGTCATCACTTCTCGTATTTTTTAACCCTTGTGCAAACTTTTGTCGGAGCATAAACAAGTTTTCTTCCATTCTTTTGCAATCCTCGTAGATTTCTCTTTGCTTCTCAATGGGGAGGTTTTTATCTACAGTTAATGATTGTGACCCTTTGCTCGACGGGTGCATGTGATCGTAATACCTGGCTAATGATGAGGGCACACGTACTAAAGCAGAGCACGGAGACGCATTAGAAAATGTCGATGGCAACTGGTCATCCTGAAAGAAATCAAACTCACGATCTTCAAACATGGAATCTAAATCCGGTACCGTAACAGCGGGGCTCGGCTCGGTAGCACAACATGGAGTCCCGTTGATATGGTGAGGTGGTTGTATGTGATGCTGTTGAGATTGAACGGTCAGTGCATTTTCAACCGACCCAAACTGAATCGTATCACCATTATTCTCCTCTTTTAATGACTGTGACTGCTGTTCCTGCACCGGTGACACTGGGACGACATTCATACCGGGAATAACTGCCATAAGGCCACCATGGCTGGGATGATGCCCGTGACTAGTCCCATGGTGAACACCAGGATGCGGCGCCGGATGAGCACTCTGATGATTTATAACCTGCGGAATAGGAGGCACAAGTTCGCGAGGCGGCAGGAGATATCGGTAGTCGTCAATCGGAGCGTGCGAGTAGAAGGCCACCGTACAGAACATGTCTTCACCGCCCTTCTTGCCCTTGAGTAGAATCTATTAATACAAGATGTACACACACTGCCTTCAAGCACGTGGGTAGCAAAGGCATATAGCAATGCTTTCAAACGCTGCCGATCAAAAATCAAGGGCACTGGCATCTTTTTCAGAGGTAATAGCAGAAACCAAAGGGGACGTTGTACCCTTCGTGAATTTTTGGAATACTTTACTTAAACCCCTTATTTACAATTAGCCTATGCAAATCCCCGCTCCTCAATAGTCTCACTGACCAATAGATGCCAATAAGCAATGCAACACTCGTTTAAAGGAACCACTTCCTGCGCGGATGACCAATAATTTCACGCTTGAGTGCCCTCCTAAGTAACCCATAAAACCGACTAATTAGGAGGATACAGTTCGTCCAGAGACTTACGCAGCCCTATTAGAGGCAACCTAAGAGTTTATATCTTGAAAAAACTTTTTTTCACTTTTGCATTTATATTTTGATAATCAATCTTTTTTCTCTATTACATAGAACTTTTTAAAAGTAACAACAAAATTCTATAGGTAATGGGTTAATTTGTTTTTTCGATTCAGTTTTGTAATTTTCTAATAGCAATTAAAAAGCCTAGCTTTTGGCGATTTCAAAATTTTTTGCTTACTATTTTCCTGAATCGGTATTTTCGGAAGAACAAAATTTGTAAAGCCTCCTATAGGGTTGTGTGACTTTTTGGACGCTTTGTAATACTATAGAGGGCTACGATGAAGCTAGTACGGGGCCGAAAAACTCACGCGCGTATAATATATAAAAGTTGATCTAAAAACCTTAATATAATATTGTAAATTTTAGATGGAAAATAATCATGCACTTACGGCAGCAGGATGGTGATGAACTGCGGGTACAGGGGAAACGGCGTGGTGAGTAGAAGCCATTTGCTGGTCATGGATCTGTTGCTGAAGTTGTTGCATACTGGGGGCTGTCACAGTCGAAAAGCTATCTGTCTGTTCGAGAGGGAGCTGTTGATGTTGGTCTCCAGCTGATCCCACATTATGCATGGACGGCGGTTCTTCTGAGGGCTGGGTTTCCACGATGCCACCTGTTGTGGATTCCATGTCCGATATCACGGCGTCCGGGTTTAAAGGCGAATCGCCGCGAATATTAGTTAAAGGCCCGAATCCCTCGTTCTTTCCAGAATTTTCTAGACCGTCCGTACATAGTGATACCTCATCCAACTTAGCCAGTAGTTCACCCATTGAAGACAGTTTTGCGTGTACAGCCTAGAAGTGAAATAGTTATAATAACAATCGTAACAACAAAAATAATAAGGGTGAAACGGTTTAATTATGTGTTACTAAATGCATTACATGTTTATGAAGAAAACAAATGATTTTTATATATGGTAAGGTTCTCACCGTTTTATAGCCATTTAGTATTGATACTCCCAGCTGAGAAGTAGGTGTTCCCTCTTTATAAAATAACTAAGGTTTCAACGTGCTTACTATTGAAAAATTAGCGGTCTGCCAATTCCCGGCCCGAATATTAAATACACAGATGTTTCTAATAATTTATTTTTTGACAATAGCCTTTTCGCTTTCGGGAGTGAAAGCAAAATGCACTATTTTTAAAGCGATTTTCAAAGATGGAAATCTAACAGCTACATAGACTGATTTTCAAAACACCGTGTTCTACAAAAAAATACGTAGTGTAAATAGGAAAACTTGACGAAATCCGTCTATTGATATTTTGACAACTTTAAATATGATTCAGCTCTATTTTATAGTATCTAGTGATTCAACAGTGCAGCAAGCATGAAGAATAAAAATCGTAAAAAGTTTCAGTCTTGTTGTTTAATGAGTGTTTATCCGCTGGCATATTTTTGCATATAGTTACGGTTTCGTCATCATTAGGAAATAATCTCATGAAAAGCGGTTCTTTTCTTGACTGATGTCATGTTTCGTTGTGACTATCATTCTCACCATGAAGGCACAAGTTACAAACGAGATCGTATTAAAGGTTCCTTATTTCTTAAGGATTAGTTATTTTCAAGGAAAATTTCGGTAATTTTGAACATTGAACTGAAATTAGCTATGTGGAACATTTGTTAGTAATCCAGGTCAACAAGATGCACATATATTTTTATTGTCTGATCCATTATTGAATTTCAGGCGCGCTTTTTTCATATGACAGGACAAGCTTCATTTTGTGTTGTGTATAATTAAACTAGTACAAAATGGGCTCATTGTACAGCATATTATTCATCAGTAAAGGTTTTCCTTCTTCGACCATTGATCATGTGCTAAGACTGGTGCATTGAATATTATAACTGGTTTCTACAAAGTTATTTTTACAATGAATGAAAACTAATCCATCATTAGGCTAAGGAAATGGGACTATCATAGTTTACGTACCTCAAACGTGACACCTGCAACGAATTCCTTAGGCTTTGCTTCAAGTACATTTAACCAAAGTTCAGCAACTTTCCCGAAATCCTTTGCGCTCGCTTCATCAACAGATTGACGAAGCGCTTCTAATGCTCGATTATCGTCATCGGATTCTTCTCGACGGAGAGCCTCGCCGAGCAAAAATTGTAAGCGCATCACCTAAAAAAAAGAATATTGGCTACTTTTTCTATAACTAGGATTAAGTCACAGCTGTATATCGCTTTCATACCAGTATTCCACTATTACCGTAAAAATACATTTAAAACTGATTTGTTATTGATGTAAACTCGACTTATTCTACCGATAATACCGAAGTACTGTTCAACCACGCCATACATGCATGTACCCCAGCATATGGCTTGCCGTTTTCAACGTCACTAAATACCACCGGCGATTTGACAACTGTTCTTTTTCTCTTTATAAGATCACTTGCCCCCATTACGAAAACACTGCGTGGTTACGGAGTCGGGCGGAGTTTGTCACTTGTTCTCCAACCCTTTTCCGCGACCGCTGGCATAACAGATACGCATACGCACAAGGTCTTTTATCGAAGGTTCACATTCTTCTATGTCTTCCCGATCATAAATAGCATTGCCTCTACTTTAGCCTGGCACGTGAATCGCAGCTATCTTCATAGTGAAGTTTTCCGGTAGTTCACCACAACAAACCACCACGGAAGGTGTTTTTATGATTGCTTGTACTAAACTATTCACTTTTGATTGCATTCTTTTGGCCTCATCCATCCTCACATTCCAGTTTAATTGTTGTGACCACACAGACCACCTAGTCCAATGGCTACATTATTGTACGCATTCATTTGCGTTGTAATTTAATATGACGTTATAGACCATTAAGGGAATAAGGCCTGGCCACACGTTAACACGTTAGACTTTAAGATGTATATCTTAAAGTCTTTATATTGCCACACCATTCCTGTCTATTAACCACCATTTATGCTTACGAATGTCAGGTACTGCGACTTTGGTAAATGCTTAGCCTACCCAAAGTTGACAACAGCAGAATCCTCATATTAGTTTGGCAGCCATGGTTCAACTAAATGTATAACCTGTTTTACATGACAATATAGAACAAATTTGGTAGCAGAAATTCCACGGTATTCTGTAATTATAAGCGCATTGACAACCTTTAGTAACCCAAAATAAACAAACCAATTATAATATTCTTTACGGCTGACAGTATACTTCTATAGCCCTCCAAATTGAACCAAATATTGCGCTTGCCAACTAATATTAGCTGATGTTAAAAACATCTTGCGTATGCACCACGAACCGGCCCATTGATGTTTAGCGAAGGATAAGATCTTATACTGTGATTTTACGATCATATGCCTCCACCCTTGCTTATTAAGGAAAAAGCAATGACTAGCGGAATGAAAACTCGACTTCTGCAAAGCGCATTTTGTCGCCAAATCCAAATTGGCATATTGACTTGCAGATCCTAACCTAAAACAGATTTTGGAACAGAATTGAAATCTTTCTTAGCTTATGATTAATTTTTCATACTACACAACGTGTGTAATTATAATAAATAATGTTATTCAATTCTTTTTTTACAATGACTTCTGCTGAAGAGGATTCAGTACTATAAGACTTCTATTAAGCACGATGTTGGCAAACATTCACCGTCATAATTAGATCTTATAGAGTCTTTTAAATTAAACTGACACTTAAAACTTTTTCTTTCTCATGAAAGGTGAATGTGTATGCTAGATCGGGGCCTTTATATCAAAGGCTTCTTATTTTCACCTTACTTGGCTTTTCGTTTAATGTAATATAGTTACAACATTACACTTTCTGCAGTGGACATATTTTACAACTATAAGGGATTCTTTGGATAAGATCATAATTATTGGAACGAGCATACAAAGACACGTCAGATTTCTTTTAGATTGAACAATACCTTTCCAAGGGTATCAATGGTTCTCTGATTAGCTTCGCGTTGTTCCTTTTTCGCACGGGTACGCGCGACGGCTTCTTCGTTCTTTGCCAACTGTTCTGCCGTTTGCAAAAAATCCCGGCACACTTCTAGCATATCTGACACCTATAAATATAGATCAATGGTATAAGAGTTATACGGCGAAATACGATTCTACCAAAAAATTACGTCAAATAATGCTTTACTCGGATTAATTATCAAAAATTTCCTTCAAGTTAATGTATGCAATTCCGGCATTTGTGTAGATAACGGAAAACGCAGCTTTGAAACTCTGCCTGTTCTATGTAATGTCTTCTAGGGATTTTCTTAAAATAAAAATGTAAATCTGTTTTTGTTCGCCGCAACTTACCTTCTTTAGCCGAAAGTGTTAATAAGAAATGTCAGTGAAACAGTACCTGTATACCTTTTAATAGATTCATGTCGCTAGGATAAAGCCGCGACCATATAACCGTGATAACTACAGTAATTAAGATGCAAAACTATTTTTACAAGAACAGGATCTTTTAATAACAGCCCGTAATTCCGTATTATATAATTGCGAGCGGTCTTAGCACATTCAGCTATTGACAACCTAAAGCCTAAAGAGTCTACATCGAATATTATACCCAAAAAGCTGGTACCAATAATCGAACAAATAGATCTACCCAGCAGAAATTGAAAAAATGTTTATATTGATAAGTTGAAACACGATGGTGAATGAGCCTTCTTCTCGATTCTTGCAGATTCATATCACCACTACGAATTAGGGCCGGCAATATTATTAACATAATTTGAAAAAGATATATAATCAAAAAGTGAAAACTTAGTAAAACAGAGAACTAACATTAATTTCTCTACCAACTTTTTTAAATAAACATTTAAAAAAATTTTTCCGTTGATAAAAGCCGCATTTTACTGTACACCAGATTTCTAAATGGTGCGAGCAAAATTATATGATTATGTATACACTCGAATGCGCTGTAATGCGTATACGCTTAATAACGTACCAGTTGTAGCTATGATAGGAGCCTCGAAGTTGTAATAGATCGAGGTAAGATTTTAGACGATACATAACTCAAATATTGTTTATTCTACTTCTGTACTTTGTTAGTTTTTGTAAGCTCACGTATTAATTAATTTCTGCAAATTGTATTGTAAAAACACGTGTACAAACATATGCTACCAGATATGTATCGATTATATGCCAGTTGAGCATATACTATTGATCTGATTAATTAATAATGTATTAGATTATTACAAGCGAATACGATAGGTTTTAAAACTGAATAACTTTTAAATCAGTTGGGTTTGAATTATTGATGATATATGTTAGGGATATAGTCATTTTTGATGTACTTGTACAGTGCTCTGACAATTCTGGACGGGCATATATCTAGCACTCCTGTTCCCATATGTAGTTTCTCAATCTATAGTTTTTTGAAATAACTTGATCGTGAGATAAGCTTATCCGCTAGCTGCCCTCGTTAGGACATAGCAAGCGCCGTAATTACACGGACCTAAAGAACAAACGGGTTGAAACCAGCGTTGGACGTTCCTTTGGTTCTTCAAGGAAATCATGGCGATAACTAGACTAAGTGTAATTAGACTGCGTGCTTTCGATTGCGTGCCAATGATCCATGAACCTCTTGAGGAATTAGGAATGGCAGGCTACATTCATCGTTTTACTTTCAGTGAGATCTTACAGTAGCAGATGCGTCTGATGTCCATGCCAAATACTACCATTACCTTACGTTCGAAACCTACTCGACGCAGTCGTCAAGCTCCATTTCTTTTCAGGGCGACTTCATCCTTTTGCCTGATTTCTCTCTGACTGGCAGTAAAGAATGAACTATACCTTGTCTGTAGCAATCGTATGCTCCAGACCGTCTTTTCTCGATGAAAGTTCTGCCACACACATGCTCAATTGACCTAGAGTCAATTCACAGAGGTCCCACTTTTTCAAAGTCCGCATTTTCAGTATTTCGTTATAATTTTGGCCGATAAAGCACTTGCAACTCCAAGTTCAGCTTTCGTGAAAAGCTTCCTCCGCTGTAGCAATATAACCTTGTTCTTTGAGTCCCGACACTTGCTACCTTCGCTTGTCTTCAACACTCAATTACGTGCCTAAGACCTCTTTGTTTAATGTCTCCACCAATTTTCAGTGTATTTCCGCAGCGCTGTAGCCTTCAATAAACAAAAACTTGATTACTAAGCGATGATTTTTAGACTGAAAGATATCTTTCTTCTGAACTCCGTTTATTACCTTGTAATAAACCTAACTGACTATCACTTACAAGTTTCTTGAAGATTGTATTCACAATATAAATACACTCGCGTCGCATACTTCGAAAGTTATTCATTTCTATTATCGGGTTTAATTCGCTTGTAACAATTTCCCTGGCGGTTTAAGAATATATATTAGTAACGAAAAATAAGCAGTAATTTACAGCTATATATAAAATACAGCTATGCTTTTTTGAGCTTCACTTTATATGGAATCTAAATGTGTTTCAACACAATATGATCATTACGTTTGCTGCTTAGATCAGCTTCTCTGGGTTTAAGAAATTTGCATTTATTTAAATTCTATTGTACATTTATGAGAAATTTACGAATGCAAGGTGAGCGCATCTCCCGAACTTTCAACACACTCACTAAATGACTTTCTCACTTAATGGTTACTCCAGTCTGCAACGTACAAAGGACTAGCTGTCCCTCGTAAACCCGTTCACCATACAAAAGCACTCCATTTGTTCCTACGTACTGCCTAAGAATAATTGACAACGTATACAAAAGTGAAACACTATAATAGAGGCAGGCTGTGAAGTATATAACGGTTTGCTCCAATGGCGAAGTTGACACGGTGCCGGCATGTATGAATGTACCAACCGCTCGCCGAACCGAATACTAAGACTCAGGTCGTTTGCCAGGTCACGCTCACCCTTAAATTGTCTCAATGAGTGTAAGTCTGTTCGTGATAGTGATCGTGTGGGCGTTTTACAGCCGTCCTTCTAATAAACGTTAACGGTAGTTTGCAAAAACGTTAAGATAAAATAAAACTGTACTCAGAAGCTCTCGATAGTTCCCTAAAGATATCTAGAGGGATCATGTTAAAAATATGAATAATATGCCTGTTTATTATACAAATAACTCAGCTGTTCGATAACCCGTCAAAAAATTTAGAACGTTAGTTGGCTGCAGTTCCTTTGCAAACTTGAAAAAAAACATACTACGAAAGGAAAAAGGCAACGATGGGTTACAGAGGACTCTCTTTTGTATCCATTGGTTACATAAGACTCTTTTGCCGTGAAGAATCTAAACAGAAGAGGGGACTATATTCGAACTTATTAATTCATACAAATAAGCTAGCATAAGGTTACGGTGCTTCGGTTTGCACCGTGTTCCACAATGTTCCATTCCAATGGAACGCGCAGACACAATTTGCAAATGGACAAGACCTCACACATATAATGATACGCTCCCTTCGAAATACGTTATGTTGTTACATGTGATCCACATCCTTACGGAAGTTAGATATTCCCTTTGGAGCTCGACGGAGTATTCTAAACGCCTGTCATTGTTGGGTATGCAGCGTCCAGATGTACAGAAGTTAGCACTAAACGAAACCGCGTTACCGTCACCAAATTGCTTTTGCACACTACAGAGAATTTATTTGTTTAAACTAAACTAACTTACCAGTGACAGCTCAAAGCTTCTTCTACCTGTCTAACCAATTTTATCAATATGTAATTTTAAGTTTAATTGGTCTATGGAGTTTATTTTCTATCGTTTTTTGAGCGATTTTTTGCTTAAATTTCTTATAGGCACCTGCAAAAAGCTTATAGGAGCGGAACTGCGTTGTAATAGGATTTTCAGAAAGACTTTTTTGCTTCAGAAAAAGGCGGCCGAAAGTCTACATAGAACTCCTCGCCAGGCGTATCTCTAAATACCAACTGGAAATCCACAGAGACACCTTTCGACTCCTCAATCTTAATTTCTGAACCAAAATGCTTGCCGAAATGTAAAAAAGTGGCGTTCTATATTTTTGAAGATTGTCGTTGGTGCGTATTGATATCCCATTGGCCTAATATCTAAGTGGAAGGCTCTTTTACAAAAAGAGAGTTTTATTAACACCATCCAGTTTTACGTTTTAGTGACTTGAGGTCAAGATTGAAGTGCGAGTGTGCTCCAATTAATAGCCGAAAAGCGTTATTTGGTGAACTCCATTAACGTGCAAATTGTGTTTCTGCATAAGGAAAGTATAATGAATGAATCAGTGAAACTACTACTGCAATTCTCGCTGATATGGTGAGAACAATTTAGCTGTACTATGCGATTAGTTGATATAGTTTATGCTAAAAGGTCTTGTTCTGAAAACAACAGCGTTCTTTTTTGGTTAACAATCAAAAGATTTAAAATTAGACATTAAAAAAATATTGGCCACAACGTAGCGCCCAAGTAGATCTAATGAAACAATTCCGACTGCTTAGACAACAACAGGCAGGAACAACATGAAATTGGTATGTTTCTCATTTTGAAATATGTTTTTCAAAGCACACCAGGGCTGTTTTACGAAATTTCCGGTCAACATGTTGAATGTCCTAATCTGCTCTTCGTATAAAATTATGGGCAGCCGTTTTCGACACGTACAAATATAAGCTACTAGATGACTCAAATTATTTTATGGTAAGTTAAGTTCCAAAACAAAAAAATATTTTGAAGGCATACTAACATAGGCCTTGAATATATCAATAACAGTAAGAAGAAAAATCAATAGATCTGTCCAATATAACACATCTATTTTCTAAAATAAAGTTCAATAAAACTGCCCTTAATTTTGTAGATTAAGACAATCTATATAATAGAATGTATCAAATCCTTAAGTGATTAAAAACAATGGTTTTGAAATGGATATAGTTTCCAACAACTTCAGAGGCAATTTAGGCTATGTGATGGTGTACTGAGTGTCAATATCTCAATATGACAAAACACGAAAGCTATTAAAAATCTTAGGTATATCGCGGCAATACATAATGGATATGAGTTTCACTGCAGGACCGTAACACTCGTTGAACTAAGACTGCTCACCCAGTTCAAAAATTTTATCAAGAAATGCTTGAAAGGTTACCCATTTGGACTTCATGCCGCCGCTGATTTCCCCTAGCAAACTAATTTAGCAAAATATTGCAACATCTACTAAGTCAAAACGATGGTATGGAAGTTTTCGTGCAGAATGAGTGCATAATATAGCATAAATTTAGATCAATATAATGGATAACTATTTTTCTAAAAAAATAATTCTAGGTAAAATGAAAGATTATGGAACAACTTATAGTCTAAACAAGTAAATGAATAAAGCACTTAAGACACAAAATACTGCAAAAAAATTATTTATACCTGATCCTTCTTCGAGAGGGCTGAACGCTGGTTTTCACTAACCTCCTTTCCCATTTCTACATCCTTCTCAACCTGCTCCAAGCGAGTCTAAAAAGAGTCATAGATAATCAAGGAAGAATTTATAACTCATGCTTACTGCCAAATTTTGCTCTATAATACATTGAGCGTTAATTCGTACACATATTGGTATTCGTTATAAGCAGCTACGCACGACCTGTTTAACGATTTTGTGACGCACTCGAAGTTTCCTTGCAATATTTCGGAGATGTTAATTTATAAATAAATGAATTAATTCCTTATTACATTCGTGTAGTATACGAACCAGCACTGTGGAAATAAATCGAAATTCAATAAATTCGAAACAGTTTGAGGTGAGTTTTTTCTTTTATATATGCCCTACAGATGTGTATTTAAAAATAAAAATATGATCAAAGAATCACGATCTATTAATTGGATTTAAGAATGATAATCTGCCCACTTGAATCTCCAGTTCCATTGTCTTTTAGACAGTTCACATTTTCGGTAATCAAAAAGATAATTAGCACCGCAAATGCACATAATTTGGTCAAGCTCAAATTCTCCGCCTAACTTTAAAAGTTGAGTGGTTAATTTTTGGTTCTATCTAAAAACTGTACTTTAACAAGTAAACAGTAGTGCTGAAATAAGTATAAAACGAAAAAGAGGTCATTTTACGACTTTAAACCTGTCTACACTGACCGCTGACGCATCGTCAATTTACCCGTGATTATTTGCGAATTTAGGAGTATTTTTTACATTTTGGTTTCCCTATAGCACCTAACAGTCATTTAGACGGTGTGTTAGATATGGAAACAGTTGAATGGTGTTTCTTGAACTCCAATGCATGCTTTAGTATTGCCCTTTCCAACGCACTCATAACTAAGAACTTATACAAATATATACAAAGAAACCTATAAATTCATTCCAAACTTATACGTTTCCTCACCAATGGACGGCCCTTAGAAAGAAAACCAAGGTTCAACCTACAACTAGTCTCGTATAAACCACCAACTTGAAAGCTAATTTAGCGAAATTATTTAGTTAGTACTGAAAATGATTATCTTGCGAACTAAGTATTAAACACGTTAATTCAGCTCTCATAGTACTTAACAAAAAAATGACCGCCACCTTTTTTGGCGACAACCTACCACAATTTGCACCAATGATTTCGTAAAAGTTGTTTTTAGGTGAGATCTATTGCTAAACAAATGCATACGGGTTCTATTTTCCATAAAGGCTAATTTCTATCAACGTCGAACACAGGCATACTTCAACTTAAATCTTGTACATAATGTTTAACGTAAAATCAATTTTTTTTTGCTGTATAGATGATTAAATCGGTCTACCTTAGGTGAAATTTGCCAAGTTGCTTAAACTTAAAAGATCAAAGCATTTGGCAATAGTTATATAATAGCAACATATAATAGGAATATAATAAGAAACAAGAAGTTCCATACCTTTCTCTTTTCGAGGTTACGTATTTTCTTTTCAATCACTGTAAGGATGTCCCGCAGGGTGCCCTGCATTACCACAGAACCTTTACGTTCCTGCGTCATCGTGCGCGATTCTAATACCAACAGTCATATTTGAAAAGACAGCATAACAATTTTTAGTGGGTAAAATCACAAGAACGCTTTTACTGAACTACAAAGGGGATAAACTGCTTTTGCTTTCAACATGTCCGTTGCTTTGGACTAATTGTAATGGCAATTAGTCACTATTTAATTCATGGCAATGGTTATCTTCAGCACATGCAAATCCATCAAAGCATACAAATGCTTCGCTACAAATTAGCAAATTTTACAATACTAATAACTTAAATAATCAACATCTCACAAAAGTTTAGAAAATAAGTTGTAACAATCTTTACGCAGCCATAATGTAACGGGTTAATTTGAAATGATCCACGGATTGCATCGATCCAGTCCTCTTTTTTCGAAGTACGAGCTAGTTCCGCACGCCTATTTTTCGTAATTACGCGTAAACCCAAATGTACAATTCTTTCTTGAGTAGGCAATAATTCTTTAAAAAAAACTGTGTTCCAAAGAGATGGCACGGTTTTTGTGGAGTACTTCTGGTCAAATTCAATCGAGATTTACGAACTCCAAATATTAGGTGGGACCTGCTTTTATTGCTTATTTATTATTATTATTATATTGTTTATTTATTATTATTAAATTATTCTTGCTCCTCAAACCAATTATTCATCAAATATATATCACATTTTTTCACTATATTTCGAAATATTTTTTAAAGACTTTGGGCAGAACCCGAAGAAGACTATGTGAAGTCGTTTTATATTCCTTAACGAAATAAAACTAAAATGCGGTTTAATTGTATCCGAATTTGGCACCTACGCTACAAAAAAAATATTTGATTATAGGACAACTGACACATTTAACTCAGGAATCTCAATCATAAATCGGGATTCCTACAATTAATTCACCGAGTCCAGTTTTTTTTTGACGTCTTCAGCCATTTTCATTATATATAAAATTTTCAAAACAATCCCTGCGGTATAGTATCCACTAAATCTAAAGATTAACTGGGTGAATTTTGGGTGAACAACTTACTGATCTACCAACTAAATAGTATTGTTACTTTCACTTGAGAACTATTCAGTCCCGTATTGTGAGATAGGTTCGTTTAGATGTTCGTAGAAAAGTTTATAATACTGCAAGTGCCAAAAAATTTTCAAGCTTAATTTCGAAAAAAATTTTCGCAATTTGGGGTTAAATCTACTATCAACAAATCAATTATGAAAACCAAATTTAAGAGTAAAGATATTTCAACACTAAACGACCAAAATAAATGTCTTTACCAAAATTTCCAGATCATGTCATCAAGCAACTATCTTAGGATTCTAGCTTCGAAATTATCTGCATTAAATACACAATTATTTTGCGTCTAAATTACCTATTCACAAAAAATAGACTGAATATTTTTAAAAAATCGAGTGCAATACATACAAGACTGAGGCTAGACAGAAAGCATAAGAGTTTTTAATGTTTTTAAATCTTAACATTAATGAGGCTTTCTTATGGAAACTTTTGATCTAGTATAAGTATAAATAAGTATAAATATCTGCAATTGTGTGGAACTTTAAACTCATATAAACAATAGGTATCATAGACCGTCATCGTAGCTACACATTATATATTATAGACTACACTTTTTATTATTTAGACCAGATAGTTCAAACAAGCTATTTTTCGCTTAACTAATTTTCCTTATATAGACAACGAAACTATGCAAAACCATCACCATGTTATCAAATATTTAAAAACCAGAGTATGTTAGCTCTGCTGCTACTTGTGTGACACTTTCTTTTTTATCACAGGCACCTTTTCTATGGTCCTTTTTTTCTACATATGCAATCAAATTTTAATCTGTATATGCCCCATGGGACCCAAATGCGACCAAATAGGTTGCTTACTCTCTTCATTTTTCGCCTTTAAAATATAAGACCGCTCGATTTCAGCAAACTTCTCTTCAAGTGACGTTTTTGCCCTATATAGCTGGCATTGACTCATTGGCTGGAGCGTGTGCGTGCGTGATCCGTCAGGCCTAAAACATTCGAACTATATTGTTCGATTATCTAGTCGGTGTTCGACTATTTCAGTTTGTATTTAAGTATAGACTAACTATGGAGTAAAATAAAACCAAATAAGCGACGGTCAACTATAACCAGCGTGACAAATGAAGACATGAGGAAGATGGCTGCGCGTATTATGTTAGCATCAGACCTTCATTCAATATTTAATGTATCTTAATGTATGTAACAATCTTCGTCACTCCTTACCATTCCGGCCCTATCTCACCTACAAGAATAACAATAGAAAATGTAATTATTGTATAAATGAAATTCAATCATTTACTAACCTTCTATTCGGCGGCCACTGTGCCCACTTAAAACCAGATACAATTTGGCTCCGCTGCAAAGCGTCGTTCAGTTCTACAGAATTGTTACTACTAGCTGTTCCAGCTAGGGGTGGCAATTTCTAATGATTATTAACGAAGATGTGCGAACTACTAACTCTCAAGAGAGTGCAAATAAAGCGTAGTTGGCCAGTATGTGACGACCAAGCCCAATATACAACCATTCAATCAACGAACAAACGAGAAAACCACGAGAAGTAGTACCACGACCAAACAACAAACGAAGGAACGAACAGACGACGACGACACCGACAGGCCAAACACCGACCACACCAATCACCCACCACCGCAACGTTGCACCTCTGCTGTTGTTGTTGCTCGTGCTGGCGATACCGCTGCCGCCGTGGTCTGGACTATCCTATTCGTCTGTAATAACAATCTAGCATATAAATACGAAAAAGCAGCCCTCATCAAGACTCTCCGTTGCTAGTGATGTTTCTAATTCTCGAAAACACAGAGCGAATGAACACGCAGTTACTGATTGGAGGTCAGTTTCTTAATTGCTGCGCTTCGACGTGTATGGACAATAACACGCTATTCTCGACTATACAGTCACCACCGCAAAAGAACCAACAAAGACATCTGAAACAACGACTATTCAGCTCGCTTACAACGTACAAAAGAGCGAAGAAGGAGAGCGTCTGCTTTTCTGCTACCGACGACGACGGCTAGTTTAGCTGGGACTTGGCTGAATGAATGCATGAATCTGTGAATGTATTTGTATGGTTATGGTTATCATTGCCGCGCGAATGAATGAACGAATGCGAACGTATTGAAGTATACAAGTGCCAGGTTGATAACGGCTTGCATTACGAAGTATTAATTTCTACTTGTTTAGAATTTGCAGCAAAATTCTGAACCACTGTTATATACTTCGAAATCGCTTTTTATACAAGGTTCTACATCAATTATGTTATGTATTTATTCTAAAAATATTTTCTATGGTTGAACAACATGCTCTGCGGGTGCAGACTGATAGCGGGCCAAATAATTGACAGAAGCTACTCAAGACGCTCCGACGTGCACGGCTTTTTTTATAAGTTTCGCAATCGAAGTAATAGTTCTTGAGAAACTTATAATGGATTCCATATATTTTTTTTTGCTTCTCAGAACCTTTACTAGGGTTTTTGGCGCATTGATCGTACTAAACAAGAAGATTTACGCGTAATTGATCATCTTAAACTTTAACTTAATGGATGATTGTGCGTGTATATGACACAAGTCATGCTTATGGGCAGATTATTGTAGAACTATCGGCGAGAGTGAATAAATAATTGATTGGCTAATGCGACGGATAAATATTAATTGGATTTTCAAACGATATATTAACAAAAAGCCTTTCAGTTTACGGTTATGGGAACGTATATAGTTACATCTGCACATCCGTAGTAAAAACAATGAGGGCAGGAGCAGAGCTCACCAGAGTAAGTTTGATCAGTTTTCGTTTTCGTCAGTCCCACACCGATCCACATTGATGACAAAGGTAGCACTAGAAATTGTCATGGCCTATCAAAAATTGATTTAAAAAGTATGGCAGGTGCCCACGAGTCGATCTACCCAATTGCGTATTATTAGGAAACACGCGTGCATTCTTGCCGCCGTGAACCCGCTTATTTTGCCAAGCCGGAGTAATATTTTTTTATTTTCTCATAGGATCGTTCCCACGAGGACCATTGTAGGAGGTGTACTAACTAACCTATAGGCTCAAATAGGGCATAAAGAAACCCAGGAGAGACCCAAAAGAGAATGAAAAAGGCATTTTATATTCGGTGACCGAATTTTTCTTCAGTGTGCTGGTTTAATTTGCAGCTTCAGTAATAGTTGTAGTGAACAATACTCTGAGACCAAGGGAGCCCGATTCCACGCCTTGTTTGAGTCTACAGATCAGTTAGTATACGCCGTACAATGGTCCTCACGGGCCGACCCCATGAGAAAATAAAAGATTACGCTGACTTGGCAAAACAAAAGCTATCTGAAGGGTTCACGGCGGGAAGAGTGCACCCACATTTCCTTATAATACGCAGTTGGGTAGATCGATTCATGGGCACTTGCCATACTCTTTAAATCAATTTTTGATAGGTCATGACAGCTTTTAAAGCTACCTTTGTCGTTAATGTGTACCGATGCGGGACTGACGAAAATGGCGACACCAAACTTGCTTTGGTAGACTACCTAACACTGGAATCATCCAAGGAATGACCCGAACTGTAGCTGCAAAAAGTAAGGAAATGGACTTTGTAGATTCGCTAAATATATCTGTGCAAACAGGAGTTCGTGAAGAGTGAAGGGCAGCGTTCAAAAGGAGGTAACTAGAGCGTTTACCAAGTCAGTTATGCCCCGTTATCACTACCCCTGAAATCTGACGAATCATGTCAACTTTGTTAACTTTACTAAGTTGTTCCGAATGTTTCTCCATTAAAAATATGTTGCAGAAAACGTTTTGATAGATTTTTCAATTATAAGAAATTCTTAACAAAAAATAGCGTGCCTTTGGAAATCGTATATATATAAAGAGATAAGATAAGCTGTTACTAGTGAATCCGAGTGAAATTTAATATCTTTTGAACTAGTTGGTCCAGATAATTTAAGATGACATTTCTAAATAACAATTTTTTATTGTGTTAAAAATACTCTTTTTTGGCACGCTTGTCGCAGTATTTCAGCAAATTTCAAACAGCCACGTACCTGTAACTCGCGTTTCCTGGCTTCTATGCCACCTAGTCTAATAATGCTGATGCTAGTCTATGACTTCTCAAAGTAAATCGATAAGGGGTATGCTTGCCCACGACTTGCCTTTTTTGATGTATGTATTGTTTCATAATTACAGGGACTTATATACTGAGAATAAGCGGGTTGAACGCAACCTTGAATAGGTGCTGCGATGGGGTCCGGCGTTATCACTAAGTAATTAGCCTATGTGTTTTCGATTGCCGTGCCTTCATGAGTCCTTTAAGGGATTCAAAACAGATAAAAAAAAAAATTCAAAACGTTTGTTGTTTCATTTTTGCTAAGGTCTCAAGGTAACACGTGCTCTTGAGGAAGTACCATTATCACCTTACATCGGAACCTACTCGACAGTGCCACCGAACTCTACTCTGCAAAGCAACGCTATTTTTTTGCCTTATCCCTCTTCAGCTAGTGGTACAAATGGAGCCATGCCTTGTTCATGGTGATCGTATGCATCAGGTGGGTTTTTCGTTTATTAGTATTTTGCCAGTCGTACGTGAAATACACCACAAGCATTTTGAGCTAGAGTGAATTCACGGAGTCTATTTTTTACTCATATTCAACATCATCAGTATTTAGGCTAAAACCTTATGACACGTTACGTATGAAGTCCTAATCTTAACCGACAGATCTTATGAACTATATGCTCTTCTTTTATAAAAAGCCCCTTCAATTGCAACAATGCGTTCTTGCTGGCAACATCTGGTTACCTCTTCACTGGTCTTCAACACTTCATTCCTAAAATGTTTGCACCATTTGCGTACCGTGCTCTCGGTTAAGGCCTTATTGTTTAACTTCGGTAAACTTGGTAGTTCAAAAGTTATTGAATTTTTAAAGTCTACTGAATTCGCTTGTAACCCGTTTGTATATATATATATATACACACACACACACACATATATATATATATATATATATGTGTGTGTGTGTGTGTATTGTCATTACCGATATCATGAATGCTACTGGTGTTAGTACGGCATATATTCAAACATTTAATTACATTTATTCGGTTTTGCTTAATAAATACAGGTCGACAACATAGTATCTCTATATTAGAGAAAATATACAGAGACATGTAAGTGCGTTTGTGTCGTATAGGTTATGACTCATATCTCATACATTGCGATCGGAACTACTTTGAGGTTGAACAAGCTAAAAAAGGTTGCAGACGACAAGGTATCAGGCGATGTGATCGCCCATGCGGTTAGCATTGGTTTTCCGTATTTTTCAGTGACGTGCGCATCGAAATTTCTATCGTCCGCGCAGGCGATCGAGCCTAAGTACGGAAACTAATTTACACAAGTAAGCAGCGGTCTGGCAAAATAGTATCAATGGCCGCTGTGCTGCCTCCTTTCTAATCATCGCCTCTGTCTTCTTCAGGTTTTGCGGTAGTATCAAATCTTTGGCCGCCGCAAGAAGTCAAGCTAGAGGTTGCTGCACTTGAAACCTGTTCGAACCGTATATCACTAAATTGTCTGCATAAGAATGACACTGACTGATTCCCTGAGTCCTTTTTTTGATCAACGAGGTCCTTCAGCAAAGTGAAGGGTGTAAGTAAGCTTAAACTGTCTCCCTAGACTGGACCGATTATCTGTGAGAAGGGCGGGAGTTCGGCCACTCCATCGTTGATGATTATTCTGTTCCCCTATAAAATCTAACAACAAAATTCTACCCGCGGATACCCACCTCGGTCAGAGTGAGCATTTTATTGCTGGGCGCCGAGTCGAAAGTTGCTTTGAACTCGACGAACATCGCATATAGCGGATTGCGCGGCGTGGCCAATGCTCTTTTAATGTCAGCCGTCAAGATTCTACGGAGTATTTTCTCAGAGATCTACGTTGCACCATTGAAGTGGCGCGTACGTTTTTTAAGTAATCATTCGGTTTTTAGTAAGCGAGCCGAATTAAAGCTTATAATTAACATTATTCTTCGCTATTCCTGTCATGATAACGACACATTCGCCATTTCTTTGAGAGATCACTAACAGGGTAGCATTTCTCCACTGGGCTACGAGTGTATCAATATATCAACGTTTATTAAATAAAGCCATCGAGCACAGTACGGGAACGATGGCGCATTTGAGATGCTTGTCGCGGATTTTACCTGTATCGACGGCTTTCTTATTACATAAGTTCTTGCACAATACCTTGCATTAGTTCCCGCTCTATAAAGTTCTATTGAACGTTATCGTTCTTATTGAGATCCCTTCTTTGGAAAAGGCGAGAAAAGGCATCGCGCGTGTTATCGTAAATCTTGACAAAAACTCCTGCGGAAAGTTATTATGAAAGACGGAGGGCTAATCAGGCAATCGGTGCGTTAGTCATTTGTATGGTGGACCTTCTGCATTAGCGATCAAACAGATCTCCGGCCGTTCGAAATATTGTTGGTTTTGTTATACGTTTTTCGACAGATCATTTTGAAAGCGCAGGCTAAGAGGTAGAACTTCAGTTGTATTAGTCATAAGCCTAAAAACTATCTGGGCCCTCCAGGCAAGACTGCAGGTGTAGTTAAACCATGGCCTCTATTTCTAGGGAGAACGCAAAGGTTGTACTATGGACTAAAGAATTTAAACCAAATGCTGTGCATAAGCTCGTACGTTCACTAACATTCAATTCAGCTAGAAGAAGAACTTCGTAGGTGCTTTGCATTTAGTGTTTGACAGTCCACGCAAGTACAAGCTGGACGCTGAGGTCTTTCGCTACTTGTATGTGGGCACGAATGCCCTTGGCAGGGAACAGTTTTCACCGGGAAAGTTTACCTATATCCGGTTACGTTTGTTGTAAATATAAAGATGATTTACATGTCCCAGGAAGGTCGGAGTTGAGAGGGGATGACCACATAGCAACCAAAATCTGGTCTAAAAAAGCCGTATTGCGACTCGAGTTCAGTTGGTCGAGGCGTTGAAATCGCTGACAATGATTAACGAGAGGCAGAATGAGAATGCAGCGTTTTCAGTCTACTAAGAAGTTTCCTTGCCAGCACATACATTGATTCTTAATCAGTCGGCCGATCATAAATTGTAACAAGATTCAGTCGCTCGCCATGTAAGACAACGACGTTACTCTACGTTGGGCATGGCGTGAGGTCGCTTATCTCATGATTGTAGAAAACGGGGTCTTCTCTATGGGGCAGCCTGGTTTGTTGCTCTTCATTGCAGGGCAGAGCACAGAATAAAAACGCAGTAAGTTAAAATGGCAAGTTATTCAAGCCTCCGTTAGCATGAAAGTGTTTATACTGCCCAGGGCATTTGGGGGGAGGGGGAGGTAGGAGCGTCAAAGTTGCATCTTCCTTACAGCTCCACTGTGTAATGCTTAGCGTCTCTTCAAAGTATGGTTTTGCTGAAAACGCCATTATCGATTTCGCCAGCAGCTGTGGTAATTCGCAATGGTGCGTACAGCAATCGACCCTCCAGTCGTTAATGCTGCCAACGCGGCATATAGCTATCTCCCAGTAAAGCACGTCGTCAACGGTTCTATACTCAGTACTCGTGAGCTACTATTTTTATTTGAATTTGATCAACAATCGCTCGCCTCCTACAGGAGGGATAGTTTTAGGCACAATGTATCCCTGTGTGCTTGTGGTAAGCACAGAAATGTATTATTTGTACATTTTTGATAAAATCACAGTATCATGTATCCTGCAGTCAAGTTCATTTTTGATCTTCAGGTCACGGGATCTTCAGGTGTTTGGAGTCGGCTTCAGTATTATGTTACTCAATTGGTATTAAATCATAGAATTTTTTTTCAAGAACTTCGTAAGTACGTCTCCCTCTTGAAGATAGTTGAAATTAATTTTACCGTTATTACATTTTTGCATTACAAAGAAATATTTTTTACTCATACGTGTCATTCTTCTGTGGAATTTGTCAAAATGATTCTGATTGTCTTTCAGTAATTTTGGAGTTGACTCCTGTGCGAATTCTTCAAATAATCCCTTTAACCAAATTATTAATTGAGCTGTTTTGGTCGCCGATATGAGCTCTTTCTTATTTAACGATACAGATTTTTGTTTAATACTCACCTAAACTTCAGGGTCACTATTGATTCTTACTAGTTTACAGCTGATACTTGTCAATTTCTCGGCACCATAGTTAGCATCAGAAAACGCTTGCACGTACTGGCTATATTGTGTTATATTATAATAAGCTGAACCTTTCAAGTAACGAAGTTGTTAGCACATAAATCCAGAAAGTATGATAATTTATCCTGTATGTGATACCAGGTTAAGTGCATCGAATTTCCTTTTAATTCCGTATTAAGTCTATTCTCGTTATAGTCCGTTATGCCAATAATGAATTATTAATGGCAGGTTCGCACTGTTTGCTCGTCTCATCCTCTTTTGAGCATTACGGTTAACTAACTGTGATGGTACTTCTGTACCTTTACACAAGGTTTAAAGAATTTACAATCCTCATTGATTCTTATCTTATTTGGTTTTTTGGTTTGGAAATTATCCATTCTTTCGAAATTCTCCACCAGAATTAATAAAAGAAAAGGCATAATGTTTGCTTCTATTTGGCTTTCGATTATAGATATAATCTTTTGTTTTAAGAGCGTCGCAATCTAGGTTTTGTCCTCTAGATTAGTGTGTACATTTTCCCTGAATATTTAGACATCGTTGTTATGTTAAGGATGTGTATAGCGCATTTAACAGCTCTTTGCCAGAAACCATTTAACATTTTGGAATCAGTTAGAATAGTGTGAGCTAATCCTGTTATTGTCTGATTGATACGTTGGGTCTGGTAAGGTCTATTTCGTTTAATCTTTTTTACCGATTTATCAACAAACTCTCGACCATTATCATAATGTACGGCTTTATGTTGGTTTCAGTCTTTGTACATAATTAATAAACTATGTTACGTAATCTTAAATGCACAGTGTCTCATTTTTGTTGGGAACGAAGTAAACTTGACGAGGTGTTGTAACCTGTCATTAGAAAATGCTTGGCACACTCGACGGAACCTCATGGGGACCGCATAAATTGGCGTGCATTACATGTCCTAGTGTTTGCGCCATGAAGCACTGTTTTGTCTGCTTTCCGTATAAGCTTTACATACTATGAAGCTATCCAAATAAAGCAACCATTTCGTGAAACAGATATTTCATAATATATTTTTTGTTGAAGTGCGCAAGAGCTCACTGCAAATCAGCACTTGTTTTTGCAATGATGCAATGAAACGTCCGGCGAACTTTTGTATTGCAGCTTTAACTTTGAGGATGAATACCTTCAGAAGAGGGCTGTAGGTGAATGCCTTATTAAAATATACGACTCTTTGTGCATTAAATATCGTCTGTCCGAGACCAACAAACGCCGTCTTATCTCTCGAGAATATGAAACGTCATTTACTTTGAAATATCCGACAAAATCCGCATTCCGAAATCGGAGGGTGATTGTACCACAGTCGTCCGCCAGCAAAGTCTGGCTACCACCTGCCCAGACTACCCGGGCTTCCGGAAAGAGGACATATGCTGTGCAGTTATTGAAGAAATTTATCATGGACTGTGACGCACCGTCACGTGACACCTGAACGTTGCATGTGATACACGGGCAACTTTGTCTTTTATATACTGCGAATATACGCTTTGAAATAATCGTGAACAGAGGGTATTCGTGGCAGGTGATGGATCGTCTCCCCATAGCCTTTCATGTAACTGCTGGTTGATTTCTGATATTGACCTTCTATTCCGAACAGCGACCTTTTTTATAGTTGTGTACTTCTATTTTAAATATTCCAAAGAATTTTCCCTAGCTTCTCTCGAGTAAACACTTGACCGTTAAGTCTTCCCGTTGGTCAATGGTGAAATCCTATCTTACGTCTCATAGCGGCAGGGGTTTAAATAAATTGAAATGCGTGCATATTTGAAGCGCGAAGACTTGATTTTCTCGGGTAACCGTTTTCCTCTCTTTGACTTTATAGCTTTTGTCGAGATGTGAACTGCGTAGAGAATTATGGAACCGGCCATTGATGCAAGCAGCCAGTTCTCATTAGTTCCATTGTAAATTCCCTTTCCTGGCTTCTGTGGTTTGTTTCACACCAATGGTCAGATTTTTCTGCATAGATCATGATATGTACTAAGGTTTTCGCGGCGCTATAGGCCGCCTGCTGCATATCCATCATGTTCCTGTATTCAACTCGTCTTGGGGTATACGCCAATCAATGCCAACTGCGTCTTTCAATACTTCCTAGTTCTGTATTCTGGGGCTCTAGTCGAGATCCATTTTGGCTTCCTGTTCAATAAAAGTTTCGTTTTTATTTACCTCTCCAATCTTAACCTCTTAAATTAGGCTCTAGTGACTGCTTAAGCTCTTTGGCTTATATGCGTTATGCCGTTATACAATACCTTCTCCGTAAAAACCATCAGGTCTATGTAGGCCCTTCTGTAAAAGGTGGCGTTATTTATTGATCACCTGTGAGTCTCTTTGGCCAGTTACTTAAGGACTGCTTTCTGTGTAAAATGCAGCTGTTTCCCCGACCGATGGCAATTGGAGGCAAATTCTACATATCACAGCTTTGTCACTTTAATCCAGGCTATCTTTTTGGTCGCCAAGAAACTTTACTGCAAAATTTTCTGGATATGTAGCAGCCATATCCATATATCCTTCACCGTAATAAATCCGCATAAACCCGGCATTCATCCCAATCCTCTCAACGGCAACTTATTTGCAACTGTTATAAACGGCTACATATTTGTTGTCACCAATCACCTCTGTTATTCTGGCCTTCTCTGGCTCGGAAATTTAGCATATCTTGATTTATTGTTATACCATGTCGACCTCTCAAAGGTCGAATGCATATGATGAGATTTATCTGCATTGGAAGTTCAGCCCCTATTTCCACCCAAATGTTTAAACTTAAACATGTTGCCGATCTATTGGGCAGGCCATTGTTATGGCGAAGCGCACTTAGTTTTGCGTAAGAAGCATTTCTTTATTGCGATGAATTAAAATTCATGGTTACTGTATAGCGTACAGTAGCCATTGCTGGTAGGTTCGTATCCGAACAATATTATGTTCGATGGTCTATCTTCAGGGAGCTGCTGCACTTCGCTTACCTGGCGGGTAGTTCAACCCACTCTGATATTCTGAGTAATTTGATAGTAATAATAAAAAATACAAGGCTCTGGTCGCGAAATATTTAGACACTTGAGCCAGCTTGATATAGTTTACTTTTTATGCTTTAAATTTCTTGACCCTACCCTTTGAGAGTAGTGCCAACCTGTCATATCATCAGTGTTACTAGAGCTATCTAGTTCTTTGGCTCGTATGGAAGCCAGTAGACTTGATTCAGTTTGAGCGTTTACGTTACCGCTTGCATCTATCTTTTAGAATAACGCCTTTTTTGATTCACCATTAACCTCCTTTACTTTATGTAAGGGGTCTTTGTCTCTGATTTGGGAAGCTCAGTTTATCTGGACTTCCCAGTTTTTGGAGTTTCGCAGTTATTCCCTAAAATTGTAACCGCTGAGGTCCCAGATTTCGATGTCTTTCTCTGTTGGTCTCATTACCATTTTTGCCGACTTCATGCGTCCTTCATAGGCTCCAACGTGACATTCTGCCATACTTTAATATTTCGGCAGGAAAATGGACGGCTTGAATTTGAAGAGTTGGCGGATCATATCAATTCATTCACGGGTTCATCTTCTAAAACCTTGGTAATTAATGACGGCAAGCCTAAGCAGAGCTTGACTGACGTTTGTCTGAATGCCGTTCATTACGATGTCGTCTCTAACGATGACTTTTGCCAGCTTTTTTGCTGAATTAGCTTTGGATCACACTGAACAGGCCTATTTTGGGAAGCTATGTACTGTATCCTACCGACCAGGACTGCCTTCAGTGAGTTTTGCCACAGATTCCGCTGCATGCCGATTTCGTTCTGGTTTCCCTGGCATTTCCTTTTTGGGCATAGAGGCAATGTCCTCGTTAATGGTTGCTATCTGCTTTAGTTTCGTCAAACCGCCGACATTTTTAAAACTTCTTGCTCATCCATCGTCTTGCGCAATTGACTATAACGCATCGCCATTGGTTTTGTCTAACTCTCCGCTTGTTCTTCAATAATTTTCTTACTTTTTCGGTCTTGGGTTCTCTTTATTTCATCAAGATGTCTGGTATATTTTGGTTTTCTCTGCTTCACGTACCACTGAGTATTGCGGACCTACACCAAGACTAGGCCTTGAATTCTCAAAACCAACCTGTTGAAAGCCCATTCCCAAGTAAAAGCTTGGCTTAACTGTTTTCATGTTTTTTTTTCCTTTTTCTCCGCTCGTGATTCGTCATATACTTCCAGAGAATGATAGCTCACAGCGACCTTTTGCGGTCACGTGTTCAATGAGCATGTGATAGACACTACCGCGACGGCTTTCAACATAGATTTATGCAGTTTACTAAAATACTACACAGATTTTAATTACTAAGCAAGGCCTTGTAGATGACATGTCAAATACTTTTTGTCTATTTACAACAAAAATAATTCATTTGATCTGGTGAGTACCTTTGAGGTATTCTAGTAAACAATCATACTAGTAGTAATTTATTTTCCAGGAAAGTGTACATTGACAACACATTAATTAACGGGGAACGCAGGGGCTCGTCATATCTTTCCGAAGCATTGAAGTAGTCCTACCGTGACCTTCCCCTGCTGAAAAGGAAGACTTGCCAACAAATAAGTGTATATTCATAAAACTTTCTACAGATATCGCTGAGTTATGTGCCTCAGTATGGTAAGCTGCCTGGTACACACTGCAAACAGGTTATTATTCGTCCTCACTGATACGCAATAACCAGGTGTATAGACTAAGTTGCAAGTGAACTGAAAGTTTTAGACACTATGGTTCTAAAAGACGTTTCACTGTAGAGGCTGAGTATTCAACAATCTCGAGTCTGGTTTAAAAACCTCACACATATGCATATACACATGTTATCAAGGGAATGCGAACTCTTATGTCCCTGGTTAGAAGTATGGCCTTTGCACGGTAACCTTCTACTATTTGTGCCATCCATGGTAAAGATCATAATTTAGACAAGAAAAAAAATTTAATGTTATCAATAATGACTTTGATTCAAAAATGTATGCTCGTACAGTACTGGATAGCAGATGATCGGTTAACAAAAAACGATGAAACTGTTTACGTATGGAATCGGTTACTGGAATCAGAAATCATCTAGAACAACGATAATCGGAGGTTCTTATAAATCGAAACAGCGCGTGACAATTTGTTTATAGGCAAATATTTGAGATTAATGTACAGCATTCTATGTAGTTTTTCATATTCAAACTAGTCGCCTTTTCCTACAGGTGGTGTAGGTTAATCGTAGAAAGCAACCACAATGGACTTTGTATACTATAGGATATATATATAAGCAGCGACGAACATAGCATCTTCAGCTCGTACATGACGAAGGATTTTGTGAATTTGCACACAAGTGAGCAAAAAAATATTAAAATACAAACAATGGGACGTACATGGAGGTGACATATTGTGGCTATAACCACTGATCAGAATAATCGTCTTCGCAATGGTTCAGTGGCAAAATGTACGCTAATTTTTTTTATGAATCTTGGAATAGATATTCGTTTAGTGTCGGAGATTAGGCGTTTAATGAAGTACAAATACATCAAGATATAAAACCCAAACCATTTATTTACATGCATAAATATATATACCGTCCATGGTCACTGTCTGGCTTAACAGTACCATAAACAAGAGGTTTGAACATGGAAATAAGATGAATGAGCAACGAATAATGTAAACCTTGCTTCAATTTATTTACATAAGCTTTTAAAATGTTACAATTTGATATAATTGTTCCAACATGTTTCGATAAATCTCATTAAACATTGTTCTGATTAAATGGAATTTTTTTTTACTCTATTTAATTCTTGTCTGGTGAAGGGGTGACCTAAGGTTTTTAGCTTGACGTCTAATGTATTATTTTCCCCGCAAGGAGTAAATCCATTTTGGAATTTACAAATAACCTGTATATATTAATCCTTCAGATATCATGTTAGTTCATCCCATATCATTTTGAACATACTATCGCGCAAAGTATCACAACTTGTGGTCCTACCGCCAGGAATATGGAATAATCCATTGTTCAGACCTGTCGGGCTTTTTAAGTACGGACACCGAATTATAGATTGGCTCATGAAGATACTTGCGACAACATCAGCAGAGCCCTGAGTGGATTTGTTATCGCGCCTTAGAAACCGATATAGGGAAGAAAAATCGTTCACGAAAGGAGTCGTAGTCTTAAAGCTTAACAAGCATAGCGACTGGTTATTTTCAACGCTCCTAAAGAAGCCGAAGGATGGGAAGGAAAAATGACAATATGTGAGAGGGATATTTGGTAAGTATGATGGATAATATCGGATCTTTAAGTGTGCCTTCCGTGATTCTGGTGTTGTAAAGCCGAGCGTTGTCGTGCAGTAGGAACGGTTTAGCTCTGTTCACTAACCTTGGCTGCTTTATGCTAAGCTTGTTCATCATTGATGACTGTAAATTTTAGCCGTAGTCGTCATACGAAGACTTATGAAGTTGTAGTAGGTAATATCTGCAGTATATCACCGAACAGCTAGAAAGCTGTATACTTACTTTACAATGATGTTGCGCCAGTTCAGTTGTATCTACTCGTTGATGTAGCCTTCAACGGTTATCGTAGGAGGTAAATTTTTCATTTCAAATCAAGATTCGATTAAAGAATGGCTCGCTCTCATATGTGACTGCAAAAAACAAGCTTCTGTATAACTTCGTTTTTGGCATGCGGTATTTATTATTATTTGCCCGAAGTCGGGAATTTTTACATATATAAAGTCTAAATGATAACACCCGTGCACTTTGAACGTGTCGACTTTTAGCACAACTCACCTCATTAGTCACCTCTGCAGGAGATCTTCAATGAGACCCATTTTGAGTTCAATATGTTTTCCCGTAAATTTTTTAAACCAACGGATTCTTCCACAGCAGATCATTCATCAGATATAATGTTTACTCGGTGAGCTTCTTTCGTTGTAATTCCAGCATAGGATTTATACTCCTTGACCATTTGGTTTTTCTAGCGATTGTACTTCGGAAATAAAAAATGCCACGCAACGTGGCACATTCGTAAAAGAATTACTATGAAATATCAGAAGTTCCTTGGATTTCGTATCGAGCGACCTAATACATGTTGTATTATTTACCCACCGTTGGCCGGTTGAAATTTTAACATCGCCGATTCGTGGATCTGTTTCTAGATAAATAGAAATAATTCGATGAATTTTATGATAGTAATATTATAATTAAAAAATAATTAACATTGTATTGTAACAATTTTGATTCTATCACGGTCGCGACAAGTATCCGAAAATAAGACGTCATAATAGCTCACATCGTTAAGACTCTGCTAGATGGGCTTTCATCTTTTTATAGTTGGTGCTTTTCCTTAGTTTTTGATAATCCATCTGTATTAAAAAACATTTGAGTTTGTTAATATATAAACTTATGGGGCTACACGACTATAAGACGTATCCTAATGGCATAGTTAAAAAGCGATATTTAAGCTTCAAGAGTTTTGGCAGGAGAATTGTTTTTGGCTAATGATAAGTTGCCATTTTGATGCCGTGTTGAAACATATGCCTTAAGAAAGTCAAATTCATCAAGTCTTATTTTATCAATAATAAGTTATTTGTTAATCACTCATTGCTTTTCTGACCAGTGACCCCATTACTTTGGTAAAAGGTATAAATCTTGAGAGAATCTGGATAATGCTCACAATTAATCAAATCTACTTGCCATTTGATTAGAAGAGCCTTGAAATTAGTTCTCAATGCAGTTCGAGAACCCTGAAGAAAATATTCGCATACTTGAAAAAAATTAGTTAAGTTAAAACATACGTCGTCAATTATAAACTATAATAGTTAAATTGTGTTGATCTCGTAGGCTTTAAAAAAATAGCATAAACTTTTGAGAGATTTTCAACTGTTTGAGCGAATTTCCAAAAAAGGTTAGTTTGGCTAAGTCGACATTACACTCTATGAAGAACGAAGTTTACCCAGTAGGAAAAAGTTTCGGTCTCATGTTATGCCCAGATCTCTATAGCGAAAATTCTTTCAACACAGAAAAAATAGCCCAATAAATTTGATTTAAGTGCCGCAAAATAACAAATTAATTTTGGTTGTACATTAAAGTTCTCAACGGTTTTGGCCCGCGCCTGCGCTGTTAATTAGTGAATAAACTGATGTGAGACCTTTACCTAGATACACGGAAACTGAAGGTTGAATACATATTTATATTCTGTGGCTCTGACCGTGACCAACCTTAAGCGAAACCCATTTATACTTGCATGCATTTGAGCCTAACTAATATAGTGAAAGGCGATCACCTATTTCATTGTTAATATTTATAAATATCTACAGTGAAATCGTTTGTAGAAGAAGGACAGAGAACTCTGTTCAGTGGTTGGGGCGTTTTCATCATTATTTTGTGGCATATTTAAGGCTGGGCAACGCCAGGCTTGGTTGCCGGTAACTGCGCGTTAAAGAAGTGCGTGAGGAGGTAATTGTGAGACACTACGTATTACAATGCTTTCATAAAGATATTTCTGTGAGCCGCATCCGAGTCTGCGGCTTAAGGCAATTCTTGTCGTTGAAGACAGGTGTCTTAAGAGATCGACTCCAGCCTTCAACCGTGAGCCTTGCGAATTGTCATGGCGAAACGGAACTCTGTAGGAGATTGCCATTGAATTAGGGTAATGTTTGTGTCCTCGAAAAGTTAGGTACTAATTTTCGACAGCAGTAAGACCATGTAAGCAGTAAGGAAAGCACCCGTAGCAATTTTTGGAGCAGTGAGGTTAGGGTATAGACCGTAACAATCACCCTAGTTCCATTGCACAGTGCAAGGGGTCCAGATAACGTGTAAGATAAAAGATGAACTTTTTTTTATAGATGCAAAGTAAAAGCTAGAAAACCTGATAGCTCAAGACTTTCGAGGGAGTCTATTGTAAAATGGGCTGCGCCGATATCAGTCGTCACGTGCTTGACTGCGCAAATCTTCAGGATATCCAGGAGAATCTTGCAATTCATGCCGAGTTGAACCCTGTGACTACTCTATTGATGTGGACTAATAATATTTTCTAGAAGATGTGTCGGTAAGAACCTCAACTAAGATTGACAGGTAAATAAGGCCTGTACACTCTGTAACACTCTGTAACGACAATGTTTGGGGGCAGCGTGTCGGTAATGTGCACATTTATATCCCATAACTGTCTTAAGCACGAAGTCTGAATATGCGGTGCCAGACGCAATAAACCGTATGTTGGTCGTTAACTTGTATATGTCTTAACAAGTGGGATTGCTTGATGTATGTGTAATCGTCAATATCGCCATCCGTACCATGCCGGACAACGTACAATGGCTCGCGAAAGTCGCTTGCACACGGGATTAAGATTCCGCCGAAAGCAACTGAGCGAACGCTTGATCGCCTTCAAGGCCTCTCGTCTCAAGGGGGATTCAGGGAAATGCCCGTTATATACCTGTTACGATATTGCTCTATATATTGTCCAGCGCTACAACGTTTGACAAAGGAGCATACGCTCCGAATTCGACGCCATAGTGACAGTCGAATTCGGAGCTGTACAGAACTTCTCCGTGCGATGTTAAGGCATGATTGATATGTTGCTGTTCCTCTTTGTAGCCGCTTAGGCTACCCGCCTTGAGAAAGCAACATTTATTTCTAAATAGACGTTATGGCCATACAATGTACGCTACGTTTAAATCTTGGAGGCCCTTTTTGGCTTCTAACAGTCTATCGTGCACGGAGATTTAAGCATGTGAAACAGGCCGTGAATGATGCGTTTCAGTTCCTATATAGTTCTAGATTCTGCGTTAGATTCAAAATTTCTGTCTCCACAAATTTGTTGTACGTTTGTGGCTGTGTTCTTGTTTGTTCGTCAACCAGCATTCCGACTCGGGCAGGTAAGCGTTTCGAGCGTCACGACTCGCTCGCACTCGTTCGCAGCAGTGGCCTATAAGAATTAAAAGCGACATAGGCCATGTAAAAGGGTTCGCAAATTAACGCATTACTTTAAATAAAAAACAACTTTTTCGTCTAGGAGGAAATGTATGTGTTGAATATAAAATTATACCTTTGATGCTATATCAAGGCGGACTATGGCGGTGGTCGTCATGTCAATTAGCGTAGTGCTTCCTAAAATTAAACTCTACGTCCCACCAAAAACCAGCCCAATATACAAATATCTAAACAAACCTGCGGGGTTTGCTATTATCTGTTTAGGTTTTTATATATGGCATCTTGCCTTTTATATATATATTTTTAATATAATTTGTTAATGTTATACCCAATTTTACCCATACTTTAGTATGAACCAATTTTTACCGTATATAGAATTTAATTTACGTTACAGCAAGGCTAGCATCACAAATTCCCAAAGGAACAAAATTTCCAAGTAACGCTGTTCGGGCATCTTTGCCAAACAAACATGTTATGTCAATACACCTAAACTAAATACAGATTCTACGTATAAGCATTGTGGATTGTCATTTTACATGCATACTTTTCAGACTGCGTTTCTCACTGTAGCATGACACAACGGGGTGGCCTGCCAAAGGTATATAATGGTTCTCAATAGGAAGTCTTGTACGTTGATATTGGTCGTTGTTCTGATCAATCTGTTGTTCTATCCAGTAAACTGACATTATATTTTATAGGGAACAATGTTCTCTCTAATGCCAAAAGTATGCATCCAACCGACTCTATCGCTAATGTGAACTCTGATGATCCTGAGGAACTCAGCCAGATCCAATCACTCAACTTCGGTTTGCCATTGATTCAAACAACTTAACCCGTTAGGTTAACACCCAGCGAAAACTAAGCTGTAGTATACATCAATCTGTTGTAATTACTGCTACCCACTAAACCCATTACGTTATTGCGGTTAGTTCACCAGCTTGTTCTAGTATGAATGAAGCTAACTCGCGTTCCTAATATAGCATACCTTATAGTTCAATTACAGGTCGACACCAATTTTGCTAAGGTTTTAATTCTATATTTCTGGTTCAATGAATCAAAACCTATTCCCTTGCAGTCATATAGCTTTACGTATCACGTATAACGCCATACTGCAGTCACTCCATCAAGGTGCTGTAATATTTGATTGAGATTCTAGGCCAACATCTCAACAAACATTCGACTGTAGCTTAATTCTAACGTCTTGGAGTAATTATCGGATGGCAATAATCGGTCAATTTCTTCCTCATTATTTTAATGCAGACTAATTCAATTAATTTTCTAACGTACTGCATGTTTCTTGTTACTTAAAGACTTTAAAATTTCACTGTAAACCCATATAAATGATATTCAATTTGTACCTATATGACCTCTATCAGTGCGCACGGCACCACTCTGAAACCTTATCTAACCCAGTCCGTGCCTTTCTACAGTTATACCTGTTCCCCAGATTCAATGAATCCTACCACTGTATTAAGAAATGCCCGGACGAATATTAATATTCCTCCGCAAACAAACCTACCTAGCATCCGCTTATAGGAAAGAGAAGAAAACAGGACATTTGTAGAACGAATGTGGGTCGTTGATATTACAGTCGGCCTTGTTAATCCAGGAAGTAGGGCTTTGAAGAAAGTTTGACTTAGAAATAGCTAGAATGTATAGAAAATTCATCTGAATATGCCGAGTTAAGTTCTAGCCAAACACGCGGTACCTCTTTAAAATCTTACCTAACCCAAACGCGTCCCTTGTATAGTCATGTCAACCCTCCCGTTGAAAGGTTATATCTGTATATTGTTGTCATCCTGATTCTTAGAAAAAAAAGTATTCACTTAACCGTATTTGTCGCGATGTTTTATATTTCAACCCCCAACCAATTCGGAAAAAATTTTTCTGTTCACCAGTAAGCATATGAAAAATCGAAAGTCTTCCCCAACTCCAACATGTCTATTTGAAAAGCAGAAAAATGAATCAAAAACTCTCGAAAGATATTCATTGAATTCTACATGCGCTTCTAGGACAATTTATTAGAACGTCTCAGGGAGAAAAGTCGCTCAGGCTATCATAATTCTTTAGCCTAATCCCTTCTTCAGTGCAAATGAATGTAATACTATTCCTTCGTAAGGAATTTTGTTACAAGATATCACCACATTAACGAGTGATACATTCGTTTGAAATCTTGATTAGTTTTTATTTCTTGGGGAAATTGTCTGCTCGTAGTCATGATTCAGTTGCCTTGGCCAGATACAATTTTAGCATCATAAGATGTCCGTGTGTCTGGAGCAAACTAGCTCAAAAGAGAGCGAGAGACGGAGACTAAGGGAGGGAAAGGAAGCGAGGGCAACGCTCCGCCAACTGTGTGATCGAGCGGCCGGGTGGCGGCTCGCTCAATGAACAAGACCAGCTGACGGCTGCAAAAGCGTCTAGCACGTCCGCCATCATTACAGTTTCTGCTACAATTATCGTTCTGCGACTGCGCTACCCCTTCTAGTTTCGTTTCTCTGTAAACGTGAGTTTTAACTTCGGTCGGTACATATTTAAAGCAGTACTTGTTAAATTGTGCATCGGCAGTGGAGAGTGAGTGACGGGAACGACCTAGCGTATCGCTTTGGCTAATCAGAGCTCGAAATCTCGAAAACCGAACGGTGGTTCTTTGCTGATCTTTTGTGGTTGGAATGTTGACTCAAACCTATGGGATTGCTTCGGCACTGCAGCAACCACAGCATCCATGCTGGGGGCTAATACGGAGCCAGTGCTTATTACTACAGCTTTTAGGAAAGCGCAGTAACTATTCATCGCATAGAGTTTTCCCAGGCAACATTATCTATCGGGAACTACTCAATTTTTTTTTTACAATACTCTGTTTTCACACTGATCGAAAACTAAATTAGCTTACCAGGATAACTGGTTTGCAAGACTTGGCACTTTTTGCTGGCTCTAACGGAAGCAAGACCCATATGATAATGATCGAAGCTGTGAATGTCAGTGGGCCGTTCTTAGGTCATCAGTGTCCTCTGCTTCAGGTGTGCAAGTTGGCAGACGAGTAGAACAATTGGTCTTGGTCTCATCCCTGTAAAATATAACATATTTTAAGGCATGATACACAACTAAGTTTGTGTTATTACAGGCAGAGAGCAGTAATTAGAGGCACAATAAGGTAACTAGTTCGTGATAGTTTTGTCATATCACATTCAAGGAATCAGAATATAGTGAAGACCAGATGTAAGTCGTAGCCGATGAGGGTGTCGGTGGTTGATTTTTTCTGATGGGCACATGCTATTCGTGTAATAGCCGGCACAGCACCCCACAGCAGAGGGCGGATCACCATCACCGGGTGGGCCCTTTGAGTAGACCTTTGCCTCACTCGGCTTGCTCCTCTGAGTTGGGCTTTTCTCAAACGCCGTGCTGTGGCTGCCCTTCAGATCCCACCTGCGACTTTGTGGCCCAGCCCGGTTCCTCAAGTGGCTACGTAACTGGAAAAAGCCCCTTGGACACATCAGCTAGTCGGTTTTCAGACTCGACGTGGACTAGTGAAAATCATCCCGATTTCCCAGGACCACAAGGAATACGTCCTGTGCTTAGCGAGAGCGCTAATAAGGGCGATCAATGTGGGATTATCATAGAAAATCATCGGCCGTTATTAGAATATCAAACAGCTAAAGAAGGAGCACCAGCTGCTGATAAGTTTAATGTTTTTATTCCTGCAAACAACAGAAGGATGTCTTACCCTGCGAAAAAAAGTCTATTTGACACACCTCAACTTCCATCCCAATCACTTAAGTGCGATCTAAATTTAAATAGTCGACCCCGGTTAACAAGTGACTATGCACAGGCGTCGCAGCACGCGGTGCTACACAGCCAACCACAAAGTTACGCAACGCGACGAGGAATCCTCTCGTATCGGCGATTGGAGCCTATGTTCCGCAAGGTCGAGACAAAACGCACTGTTACCAAAAACACTACGGACCCATACACATTTGTAACTGTATCCTCCAGTACGACTGGTGACTTCAATGCGAATACAGCGTGCTCCGATGAGAATGCCAACAAAACAGTACCAGTAGCTCCTGTCGATTCAGGTACTATCGATGCCGTAGTGGAAGAAACAACGAATGTTAATAATGATCCTAGCAGTAGGTTGCCTATGAGCCATTCTAATAGCAACATGAATACCCAGCGACATTTCTTTCAGCCCAAAAATATTAGTACTGATACAGAGGTAATTTCTTCAGTTCTAGAATTTCTCAAGTCTCCTACTACAGCGAGACTCAATGGGCATCAGGCGACAAATTCTCTCACAAAGAACGCACTTGCGACAAAAACTGATGACTCTGGTAAGCTTAAATGGGGGAGCGTCACACGTGCGGTACGACCGACTACACTCGAAAATCTGAAGGCTTGTACACCGAAGGTGCCTATCAAGTGTCATAGGCTCACAGATTCTACTAGCATAACAGTCGATGCAGCCCGAAGTCCTCAAACGTGCCGAAGAGTTAGCATGATTGATAACGACTCACAACAAGCGCACAGCCCGCTCGAAATACAAATAAGCCCTCTTAAGATAATAAAGCGAAATGGAAACTCTCAAAGAAGTTTTTACCGAAAAGAAGAACAACAACATAAACAATACACAGCCACACCACAAGAGACTTCAACTATAACGATAGAACATCAAAAGAAAGTGGGGCCGACTACAATATCTAGCTCTGCTTGGAGTCCCATAAAAACGGAGCGCTTTTTCAGTCGGTCCTTATATCTTCAGCAGCAACCGATTCAGGCAACCCAACGTCCTGAGAGGCAGATTCGTAAATTGGAAAGTCCTGCAAATAATGCAAGGGAAGGTATGCCAAATTCGCAGTTTATCCACAAGTTACCCATTAAAAGTCCCGACAAGAGCTCTTTATCACACCAGAGTTCAGGCTCACTAAATTCTGACATTCTCGAGAAAGTTGAAGGACTAATAGATGATGACTTTGTAGATCAACCAAGCCTAATTGCCTCTTCAAAAAATAGTCTTGATTCAGAGACTTCTAGGTGTAGTGTTAACCTACAGTTGCAAAGTCTAGGCATAGGAATGAATCGAGGCATGCTTTTGTATCATGAGTTAGCCAGAATAAAGGAGCAACTGTTCATACTGAGGACGACACTGGAGCATTGTATCGTCGACGAACCAGTTCAAGTTGAGGACACCGGAGCCTTTGCACCATGTCCTACTAACAGGAGTTCTAGTAGTAATGGAAACACAGCAGCAATACTTCTAGCAGCCGGCTCACCTAACACTGATGACCTAGCAATAATTAATGGAGATCTTCGTCGACAGCTAGTACTCCTCGGCGAGGAGCTGAAAGGTCGTGATGCAACGATTCGGAAACTTCAGCAGGAGTTAGCGTCAAGAAAGACACCCCTTGTAGCGTCAGGAAATATAGTGAACAAAACTTTAAAAAATGTTGCCGTGCAAACGAATTCGTGATATTTACAAAAGTCCGAGGTGGCGAAGATCGATGGTGCAATAATGAGAACCGACAAAAATTACGTCACCAATGACGAATGCGCTAGAAAGAAGGTTCCACTTATCGCCAGTAGTAAGCTTGTTGTAACAACAAAACTACATAATGCCAAAGAAGTAAACACTCTATTTATTAAGGACAGCTTTTCTGCCACACAACACAATACGAACAATGAAGAAAACCTGAAGTATGAAGAAATTGGTCTTGCCAATGATCCTGTTTATAACACGATTCGATGTCAAACATCCAAACATACAAGTGAGCGACAAAAAGCCGGGTTCAGCATTTTACAAGGCTACGACGTCGGATATCAACGGCAAGAGGAGGGGTCAAAATGCAATAAACGATGCAAAGGAGGTAGGACACATATAGGATTTCGTCGGCTTTTTCGTGTATTCGTACAAAAAAATAACCTGCAATCAGCGTGGTTAGGCAAAAACACAGCAATTTAAGAAAAGCTCTTATCTACGAAAAGCTACAATTATCCGCTAACTATTGAATAGCTGATGCTGTATCTTTCTGCCAAACTCAGTCGCGTGGATATGCTGATGCAGTAGGTGAAAACTGGGCGTATTATCTTTAGTTTTACGGTTCCAATAATCTCAAAAAAAATTACAAGCAAAGATCTTTTATTAATGCATTTTTATGTTCTAATTGTTATAACACATAACATATATATACTGTTATTTGCTCTTTAAAATTTGTGACTGAATTATCAAATAAAACAGGTTCGTACTGGACGATATCTAAACATGTGTGTTTGTTTTATAGGATACCAGTGTATCATCCACCGTTCAAAACATTAGACCGGAACAAAGTACGGTATTCCGTTTTAATGCCGAACAACCCAAATTCTCCGTCATAATTTTTGTGCAGAGATATAGCAGAAGTTCGAATTTGATAAGTTTTTTTTTTACAGTTGTCTTAAAACCTTTAGTTGAAAGGTACCGGCCGGCTTGATACTACAGTTTCAAGAAAGCCGACGATAACATCAATGTCGACTTCGTTTCAATACTGTGTATTAACAAAAATAAGAATTATTGACGATAGCTTGAATTGGCAAAGAAACATCTACCTTTTAACTCTAGTAATCATTTTTCGGTTAGCACGTAAGCAAAAAAGCTTCCGTTCTCTTTGGTTTCGCAACTCCTTTAGCCAAGTGGCACTTTTCAAGGTCCTATATGTTTTCAACAAAACGCGCTTGAAGGAGGTCCTACGATAAAAAAAAAACACGAATAAATCTGCCACTTTTACACAGTTGTTTATAATGTAACTGTAATAGTAATGACGCTGTCTATCAGCTATAATAATATTCACTACCCCTCTAATGCGTCGGCAATCCTAGTGACCCGTATTATACCCTAAGTTATATATACATGGCAATCTGTTGCACAACAGAACCAGAACACGAAGTGAACGAATTCGTAATAATTAGATACTAAAGGACCTTAAGGAAACATATGACTTGTCTTTTCAGTGTTATGTAAGTACTCTAGCCATGCTCTGTTTTTTTCATTTTCATATGCTAGCCCGGTGCGTCTTAGATCAACCCGTATTTCCTCCATATCTGTTGACATTAGTCTTCATGCAACTCGAGGTTTTTTAACATTCTTTTTACGTATTAGGTTTTTTTCCATTTTTGATTCGTTTGTAATAACAAATATTGATTTTTCTACTTTAGACATTACATCAACTTTTTCAAACTTGCTTGTGGCAGCACTAACGAGAAGTTTGCTTCGAATTAGCAAGACAATGCTTTTATAATGGCACCTACCCAGAATCGCTCCTAACAAAGGTTGAACAACCCTTCATAGGAACTTCCTAAGTTTAGAAGTGTCACTGTTCCTAATGATTCAATCACTTTAACTATCGAGGTTCTGCTTAAGTCGTCTAAGCAGTCATCGTCGCTTCAATTATGTTTAGTCATTTTTTTTTGTTAATTATGTATTTAATGCCACATTATTGAGATCCGTAGCTTATATAACTATATATAAAATAATTTATTATTTTAGCAAACATTGAGATTGATGTATTGTACTTTCGCTATTAGATAGATCTACTATCCATCTTATTGTTAATACTTAGCAGCATTCTCTTGACTTGTGGTTATAGGTAACTCTCTATTGTCCGAATGATACTTCAGTGGAAAATTTTCTATGAAACCCGCCAGTAAATGTAATCTAGTATACTTATTTCGGGCTCACTTAGTTATTTTATTATTAAATTAATATTATTAAATTATTAAAAAAGATTTGCCAAAACAAGTTTTTTTTCAGTTTAGAATATCATAAAAATAACGAAAGGGTGTGGTTTAAATCTTTTTATATGTTGTCCTTGTATACATAATACATAATAAGTCAATATTCAGGTGCAAGTTATAAAACGAAAAATTATCAAGTCGTTATTACGGGACACACGAAATCGGAATATTGTATTTTTCATATGTATATTAAGTTAAAGGATAAAAAAAGTATCAAACAGCTCTCCCTCGTAATGAGTGTAATGCGCCTTAGTAACAGATCAACAAAAGGATGAGGGGCGTTTAGTCTTAAGATGGAAAAAGATGTTTGGATACATTCAGGCGAAATTTATTGGAATTGCAATAACCGACAATCCTCAGGTGAGAATAAAATCCACCCATATTTGTTAGACTAGAAAACTTTAACTCAGGCAAGGACAAAGTACGAGCAAACACAAAATTAAACTACGTTGATTGGTAAACAGTATAAGTAATTTGTATGATATAATAACATTGCATAACATTCTGTTCTAGAAAATTATGTACAAACGAATATATAGGGCTATAAAAGAACACGCTAATATGTTCAGGGAAGAGATAGCAGAGCGGCATTTGAAGTGACATTAACTGCATCTTCTCCTGATTTGTAGTAAGCCAGCGTCTAACAGATACCATGAAGAAATCCGTGTCATGAAGAAATTGGTTGTTTCACCGTTCTTCCAAGCTTACCGCACCGTCTTTATATAAGTTCATGTTACATACTTTTTTTCCTATTGGCAAATGGAAACTTAAAGCCATCTCAACTCCCAACAGTGCTAAAAGCCGAACTAGTTTCCGGCTGGCACGTGGAGACTCAAGGTACGTACAAGGTGGAGTTTCTTTATACAATCGAACCCATGTAGTTGACTCTGTGTTTCCATTTCACAGAGTGCAGCCTTTAAATTTTTTTAAAGACCATTTTAAATGAAGCTTACAGGAATTGTTAATCGTTACCAGTTTTCCGCTTGTTTTAAGAGAGTAATGCGCTCGCTAAATGTATTGTCCACTTTCTGTCGATATAACACCCAGATAAGTAAAAGTGTTGGCGGATTAAATTGCTATGCCTCTTTGTGGTGGTGAAAAGGTCCTCGCGACGGGATTTCACTGCTTCATTGAATTCCAGCCAGAGTTCGCCAACGTACTTTAATTATTAGAGGTCGCCCATGTTTGCTAGAAATAAAACACGATTGTTATCACATAGAAGGATATTTACTAACGAGAGTTGTATTGATCTCCTTCAGTGGGTCGTTCACATTGACTAAGAACAGTATTAGATTTAGATTATCGTCTCAAGCCATTTGTGTAGCGTACTCAAAGCTAGTTGATAGATCTCAGCAATTTCATCGTTCAAAATTGCTCCATTTACCTGAATAATCTGAATAGGCAGATCCATGATGTTTTAGGGCACTCTGGTTCTGGTTCAGCTGGTGTGGTTCAGCAATCTTGCTTTTCGGCAAGACATCGTCGGTCTATCTAAACACGAAAAAGGTTTGGGCAAGAAGATGGCCGCCAAAAAGGTGCCAGTTAAGCCATATGTAAAGTTTGTTTGACTTCACATTTTGCAGCTTCGCTGAACTCATAACCCATATGAGACGGGATTCACTGCTTATAAAGCGATCATTTGTCCGTAGTAGCATGCCCTAAATCCGATGCTTGTGCGGCAATTTTTAAACCATCTGAGATTACCGCTTGCAAAGCCAGTAGTCCATCATTATCTAGGCGCATGGCCAAATATGGCCCCATACGTTTTCTGAAATAAATACTAGAAGATGGAATCTATTTCTTATAGTTGCTGACTGAATTGCTTACGCCAATTGATATAGCTCGGTGTATAGTTTTTTTCTTAAATGACACTTTTTATGGAAGTCTATTTAAGGTAGTATTTCTTGGTATTGAAACCCCTCGACGAGCTGAGTTAAAACGCTATACATATTGTCATATTTAAGTTTCAGTTCTTGAATCAGAAACGCCATTTAAAGCATGTACATGGTGTTTTTGCGTAGGGTGGATTTTTTTCTACCAATCAATACATCTCTACGAATTGAATAAAAATGCAAATACTTAAAATATGTGTTTAATGTAAAAGAAGACAAAACATCTAATGTGGCAACTATTTCCCCAAGTGCCAATCCCTGTGTCTCGAGGGATTGCTGCTTTAGTCAAATTTCTAATAACTATGTACTAGAAAACTGTAGCGGTTGTTATGGCGAACATTTTTTTTTTAATTATTTTTGAGAGAAAAACTAAAATATTGAAAATATTTTTTTCTATTATACCATTTTACTGGCATCAATTTTTTAAGCTGACATGCTAAGTTAAAAGACTGTACATCTATATAGTGCTATAATTAAACCTGATATTTCGGCATGAAAAAGGCCAGAAACCGAATATGGTTTTGAAGCACTAGGACGAGTAGAAGGGACATTTCTTGGTACCAATAGAAAACTTTCGATAAGCTGAATGGAAATGTAGGATGTGTTCATACACTTTATTTTTAGTTTTAGAACTGCCGTTTTAAGTTTAAAATTTTATATCGTGTTTTATGTAAGAGGGTTTTCTTGGGCGGTTAGATTTACTTATGTAACGATGAAATGTGAAAAAGCGTGTCGGGTGGTTTTTTGAGCGAATTTCTAATAGATGATTCAAGCGGCAAATTAAAGATTAATTTTCATTTTTAGAAAAAAAATGCCAAAAGGTAGAAAGCATATGTGAAATTATTTGTTACTATAAAAATAACAAAACATGAAAAAAATCCTTTTATTTTGTTAACATTCCAGAAACAGAACTAATACTGCAACCGAGACGTGAAATATTCGTATCCTCATTTAATATATGTAAAATTTCGTAATTTTTATTTTTTTGTTAATAAATAAACAAGAAAAAATAAAAATTACGAAATTTTTAAGTTTTGGTGACGTCCCAGAAACAGAGTTTATACATCAACCGAAATATATAAAATCATCATGGAATGCTTATTATATCATTATTTAGCTTGATAAGACAAAAAAACCTGTAACTTCCCGGGAATAGAATCAATACACCAATTAAAACATATCAAGCAAATAAATTATATTTGTTTTGATCAAAATTGTAAGCAATGAACAACTGCTTGTTTGGACGCCGTCAGGATATAAAAGCCTTAGATGTTTGCGAATACCCTGTCGCGCTAGCGGCAGAAGTTTTGATCCACGTAGTCGTCGGCTCTGGTTTGGCCGCGAAGAATTAGTGTTGACGGTACAAAGAGCAAACGGCCACATACCATACGCAGTCACCGGAAAAGGAAGCGGAAAATAAAGACTAGAACAATAAACCGAGTTGCAAAGGCGAAGGCAGCAAGGATAATGGCTAGCCGGGAGGCATTGCAGGACGCAATACCATTTACTGAGCATTGCGAAGGGCGCGACCGCGGCACAACACGGATGCATGTATTTTACAAATACTATTTATGAACAAAAAATATTTTTAAAACAAAGCAAGTTGACCGAATCAATTAACTGTCATGTCTATTGAAAGGCAGTTGAAGGTTGACCTTATTCACGTACGTTTCGGTAGAGCAGCCAATGCAAAAAAGCCTACGCATGTTGTGGAAATGTACCAAAAGGCAACGTTTAATGGGCGAGACAAAGCGTCCTGGCGAACATATTAGAATAGATTGAACAAATTGCAAAAATATAAAGGAAAAGTAAAGAGTTAGCTAAGACAGGATAACTGCAATAGAAATTAAGTACGTCGTCTTATTAGGCTGGACGTAATATTAAAAACCAAATTAGTTGCAAAATAGGTGTGGAGTGAAACTTACGGGTCCGTCTAACTTACTAACTACTAAAAACCCAAATAGCCTGTTTTCTTTGATCCAAATCAACCTTTGAACATGGATGGATTAGACTGCTTTTTTACAGTCGTTATAATTCAGCGGAACATGGAACAACTTCGCCATGAATAGGAAAAGTTTGGTTTTCCCATACAACGTAATGTTAATTTGATTGATCGCGAACCTATGGTAGCAATTTGTTTCTTATTTTTCACGTTTGAAACAACGCTACGGTTAGAAATACCAAGTGGTCAACAGTATCCTCCACGCTAAGATATCATAAAGAATTGTACACATATTTTTGTCCTAAAAGTAGAAGTCGTTTCTTCATCTATAGCGTTATGATTATCCGCTGCAATTATCTGACAAACATATCGAAAGTGAAGCATTACATCCGTGTTATCTAAAATTGTGTGATGTTTGTGTTTGAAGGCTGTGAATTGTATGTCCTTGTTTTCTAATTTGCTTGTGCCTCTTCAACTGCGAACCAAAGTCGCGGACAGCTGTAAACGAGTGGCACTGCTGAAAACGTCTATCCACCTGTGACAAAATGCCGCAGGGGAGTAGGCTGACCGAAAGCCGCTGCTTTTGGAAAGGGTGCCACGGCAAAGAGGACAGCACGGCAAACATAGCCAAGATTCCCTTTTTGACTTGTCTTGGCGCTTCCTGAGTCACCCTACAATCGGCGTTCAGTCTACATTGGTCGAGATACTTACACCTTAGACTCGAGCTTTACCAAGTTGAAGGGCATGTACACTTAGTGAGACGTACACACTCCTGACGTGCTGATGATAGTGGATTTGAAGACAGCATAGGGCGGACAAATACCCGTTGACTCATGAAAGTGCACAAACCGATTCTAACGACTCAGCTAGCCACTAAATAAAGCAAAAACTAAAAGAACCTCCTGTAGACAAGTGTCGACCCAGTAAACAATATGCGTCACTGTAAAGACTTATTCTTCAAAGGTAAAAGGGCACATTTTTAGTGCATCGAAGGCAATGTACAATAAAAGGAAATCAGTCTGCTAAGTTCTGCGCCGCTCATAATTGATACGCCTACTGTTAAGGAGTTTTGTGCGGGGTGAGCGGGCAATAGTATCCTTTTGAAAGAATGTACAGTCCTTTTTTAATTATATAGGAAGCTCTTTATGATTAAGTAAACTTCCTAATGCTAGCACATGACAAGCCAATCCATTTGAGTCTATTTGCTAGATCCCCAGACTGCTACTAATGCTGCGCCCTGAGCTTTGCGCCATTATTGAAATGCCAAAGGCTGTGCTTCAACAAGCGAATATTCGCTACTTCACGACAACATAGAAAAGGCAAACGGGAACTTTATATCATTATTAATCCGGAGGATGTCTACTAGACACTTACGGCTGACTACATAATGCACCAATAGCCGATAAAATAGCAATCACTTAGTAAGAATGCCGTGGCCCCAACAGAACACCTAGGGACATCGTCCTTCGGTATCGAGATACTTCTGATGATCAACTTCTAGATAATCCATGTACGACCGGAGTTTAGATTATTTAAGGATCACACCGATCCTACGATAATATTCAGTACCTTTTCCTATCCCCGCTTGGTAACCAATCGCATTTTACACTACGGAAAATCCACTACAAGAAATTAACCTCACTTTGCTACTGCGCATTGGCTTGTCGGTAGCAATATGGACTTTCCTCAAAAGCAACTGGTGTTTTTTTTTTCACAAGGGCACAACACCCCACGGCACTAAGGCTATACGATCCATTGCATCTATCAATAGGACATTGTTAAAACACTACATCAAGGTACCCAGACTATACACGTGTACAAACAGCAGATGCGCGAGACTCAGACGCCATTTTTACATTCTCCATTTCCTGACATTCTATCAGGTGGATATTCCTGGCTGCATTCGTACAGCTAAGCCCTGTTGGAGAGAGATCCTTTACTTGTATTTTCTGCCTTATTACGTTCTTGGACTCACGTTATTCGATGCATTGATCATGCTGCGATAGCCCAAGAGAGCTAGACACAGAAGGAGCTTTTCATTAACGATAAATACTAAAACCAGACATTTCGATATCTATCTGTAGTCATCTTGATGATGGCCGAACCAGTCGACTTGTTTCACTTATAGCTCTTACATCGTATTGCAATAACTAAAGATGTTCTAGATAACGCACGCGTTTCACCGCGCAAGTGGGCGTTCCAAATCACCGAAGCTTAACCACGATCGAGCGCTGATGTACCCTCAGGGCCAACTGGTAGAATGTAACAGGATTCTACACGACTTCAATTTCTCTACCTCACAGCAATGCCTAGAGGTCAATGTAACCCCTGAAGTTACCAAAGAACATCAATATGATCTTTCCGAGCTGCGCGAAATCTTACTCATACGAATGATTCATAAATGATACTCGAAGAGCATTCCATGGTGATGCCTAGAAGAAAATTTAGGCGAAAAGATCATTTGTCGACGCGCCTAGAAGCACGGGAAAACCTTTTTCATTTTAATTTTGCAAAAACCTGCGCTTACAGGAACATGTATGTAGGGCATGCGGTGCTTTCTTGAGACATCGTTACAATTTTGACGCCTGGAACCGCGCTCACGCTTCAATGTTTTTATACAAATCATCGAAAATACTCTACGTAGTGTTAACATTTGGAAAACAGGTGATTATCTTCGGCTAAAAGCCCTTGTTGTGTATGACAAGTGTCCCGTGATTAAGTACGAAGCCTTGAAGGCCGCTGACCGATCCATCTGTATCGATGCACAACACTGACGAATCATTTTGCAGAACTTCAACAGTATGCCGCAGGCTTTTCCACCAGCTGTTCATAGTCGTCGACCGGAGTACCTTAAGATATACAAGTTAACCACTAACATGCGCTTTGCCGCGGCAGACGCCTACACTCAGTTCCTGTTAGCCATTGGTGAGGGTAATATGGTCATTCTGTATTATTACATAGATCGCAATGAGACTTGCACGCCTCCTACGCTGGAAACTACAATGGACAATTTTTCAGAAACATAAATACGGTCCGAAATACTAACAATTCCGGCATCCTGGGAAGTCACTGTGTCATAGGCGTTAAACTAGACCTTGGATAGGGCCGATTAAATCTATTTCGTGATCGAATTCATTGACATCCTTGAGATTTTTATATTCCCGCCACTACTCTGCGACATGAAAAAATCCTTCTTTTTTCATGAGGAATCCTAACCCTTCAAAATTATCTAATGACATCTAGATGCTCGTCCACGACTTCCAGCCACATTGCATTGCTCCTACAATTACTATAAAGTTATTTCATAAAAGGCAATATTACCATGAGAAATATGCTTTGCGTTAAACAGCTCCACACAGATCGTTCGATACTTGGTCTTGTATTTGGCAATATACGGCCACAATATGTCCACTGAAAACAAACTACACTTATGAGTACAACGCACGCTTTAATTACTTGCACATTTGTTCTCAAGGTCGACTTCAAGCGCGTTCAACGCACATTATGTAAAAAGCTGTCTATGGTGTGTTAAAAAAAACTATTAAGTTTAATGATTCATCCATTAGTATCCATGATAGCCATTAGTATTATAGGTACACTCTCTTGTAGATACAACAAGCCTTCTACATCCATAAGGGTATAATGTGTTTAATAGCAAAACATGCACGCACCCAAGTCTGAAGAGCACTTTGGGTCTAGGGTAACGAGTGTATCCGAACCAAATGGGTTTTTTAGTCTTCAATGTTGAAAAAAGCTGCGCGTAAGATCAAGCCGATTGGATAAATATTTTCGAGAAAAATTTTTTACACGAATTAATTTAAGCAAGTTGGTCATTTTTTATTTGTTTATTAACCGTTAAGGTGTATATGCGAGGACTATTTTGCTCTATGCAAAATTTTTGACTCTTTACTTTTTTGCAATTCAGTAATAATATCGTGATTTTTAACTAAATGCTTCATATTTGATAAAATACAACCATTTCAGTTCGCTCGTTTCAATTATTAAATACTTTTGTCCAGGATCAGTGTCCTTTTTTAACGCAGAGTGCAATGCTAATTTAGGACAGCTCGGAATATCTGATTAGATAAGCTTTTTCCGTATGGTAAGATTAACTGAAATGGGGAAACAGGAGAAATATAGTGTTTAGGTTATAGTGGTGCTCAAACTGGAAAGCAACAACATCTGTAGAAGGACACAGAACTTGGACCACGCAAGGTATATATATATATATATAACTTCACATGCACGAACTAAGTATACTTTAAATTAAGATTAACTTCAGTCGGATTCACGGATTAATTAAAAGGGTTCTAATAGTAAAGCAGAATCACTCAGTAACTAATATATACTGAAAATGAATAATTGCGCCAAACTGGCGGCAATTGACCCCAAACAAAAAATTGACCGCGTAAAAAAATATGGTTATTCTAATCGGAAACGGTGTATCTGAGCGGTGTAGCAGACTGAATAGATGTGTAGATCTAGGATAGTAAGGCAATCAAATAATAAAATTCCTTGATGAGCTAATTGCAGCGTGGCAACTGCAACGGAATCAATGTGGCTTCTAGATTGACTAAATAAGGAATAGTGTATGTTGTGCAATAGAATAACAGTTTATATTTGACTATGTAAAGCGCGAATCCATTTTTTTCGCTGGTGGTGTCTATCCGATCATCGGGTCCTTTTTAAAATCGCCTTTTCGGTTTATTAGCGGAATATTTTCTATACTTTTTGTGGAGAAGTTATAGGAACATGCATAAATTTAATTTTCGTACAGTCTTTTTGCACAAATTCTTAACGAGATGTCCAATATCTACATGGAATTCTATGTAAGTGGGTATTTTTAGGCATTAGCCGAATTCGACCACCTTAAGGAAGGTATTTGGGTGGTACAGGCAGATTAATCAACCAAACTTTGACACCCAGTTTTAGTCCTAACTCACGAGCCTCGCCCCATGCAGCAGTTAATGCAATCTGATAAATTCACTTAAACTAGCGAAAATTACAGGTAGTACAGGCTTTTCGGTAGTATCAACCTACCAAGGGGATTCGGCCAACTCTACATTTGTCTCACTTGTGATATGTTGGCTCTTCTTACAACTGGACTACAGAGCTTTCTTAATAGTGATTGATTGATTCTGTGTTCGGGACACATACAGGGTTGGCCGTAGACATTGCGCTTAGTAGAGTCGACGAACCTATTGATATACCATTTCTGGGACGTCTCCGGTGCTTGGAAGTTTATTTTTCCCTTTTTTTTTTCATTAAGAATTATTTATACCAGATATTTCAAATATAAGTTGACCTTGTTCCCGGTACGTCACCAAGTAGTTACACACACATATATATTTATTCTACGAAAAGTTTTTGGTAGTGGGGTTTGTCACAGCAATAACGACCTGTTAGTGTTGTCTGATTGAGTCTGATTTAGTCTGGATCGTCATCGTTTTATGCTTAATATGTCTGCGTGGAAGCCGAAATTCTTTTCCCCGTGAAGTATTCTTTTTACTCATAGAGCGCAATGGTTGATCGTAAACCGACGACACCACCTTCAGCTTCATTTTAAGATTTGTGACGCTTGTAAAAAAAAACTGCAACATTCCATGCACGCGTGGGGTCCGTTGTCGTGCACTTGGCGATCCAGGAATACCAGAAAAACAGGTTCTACCATGTAAACATACTTCTTTGGATTAACGAGCGCCTACAACCCCGGTGGCCCGCCTATGACACTGACTTCTACAGATTAGCGCTCAAACACATAAAACGGGCCGTTCCACACAGCGATATCCGTGCATGCAAGATTAATTAACATTAACATGCATGAAGATATTCTTTAGGTCTTATGCTAACCACTCACTTTACGGCGATGCTTATCCAAGCAGAAACGGCGTTCGCTACAAATGTATGTCTCTGCCGGCTACAAAAAAAAAATTACCACAAGACGAATTACCCAACTGCCTCAGAACGGGTTGTATCATACCACGCTTTCCCTCCAAAAATGTTTGGCTTCGACCTTAACGTTAACATACAGCTCTTGGTTAAACGTACGTCGTTAAGTACGTCAACAAGCATACGCTCCAAGGAAGTAACGAAATCATGTATAAAGTGGACCAGGTCGAGTAATACGGCAATGGGCTATACATTGACCCTTATCAGGCAACCGCCTAAATTTTTTGTTTCTTCATCGACGATCATCAACCACGTATTAAACCCCTACATCTACACCTACCTGAGATAAAGAACCCAGTATGCGACGAGTTACACACACTGTGTGACCAACAAGACTAGTATCACTGATGTCTCCTTGTCAGCACGGCGAATTCGCCGAACTCTCTACTTTATGCAGGCATATTCAGGTTCTACACCTAGACAGATCACACGTAACTGGTAAATAGAAAAGGTCTCACCGTCCACAGAAATAGTAAGCAAGCGTTCTCAACCACCTTTATGACGCACCATCTGTGACTTTTTCTGTGGGCTCTGCTCACATTGATCTAGCTTTAAAGCAGTATGATCTTCGCTGACGCACTTGGATGTATTTTTTAAAACAACTTAGTCCTGGCACGAATACGCCCAAATGAGGAAATAATTCTAGCCGTTCCATCATCCAGCATTGCAGTAACATTAGATCCTGCCAGCCCACTCTCGATTATAAACTTCGATGCCGTCTCACGAGGGCTCTGTGCAAAGACCGGTGACCTGCTTTGTTCATTGGCGTTTATTGTTCAAAATGAGAGCTGCATGATTAAACGAGAGACCTTGTTCGTTTCATGACATATGCTTCACTGACGCCCCTTTCATGTTAACTTCGTAATCAGGCGATAGCAATTAACCGTTCTGCAGTAAATTACAGATGGCGAAAGTAAGGATGCCTATATCAGCTAATTGCGCCTATGGAATTAACCGCCATGCGGTTCGAATCAGACTTCCTGCTCTGAATTAATGAGGACAAATATCCCAAAAATGCTGCCAATAGTATGCTGTCCGAGAGGACTGCCACGATTCAGTTGTAGACTGCGTAGGTTTCATTTACTTATGTATTCCATTTGGGAAACTTATTTTTCAATATGTATATATTATTCTACATTAATCAAATGGTCAGGGATATTGAAGCCGCATGCACCGTTAATTCTCCCGTACATTCATTAAATACCGCGTATTGAATCGTGTCACTATCGTTTCGACTTATTCGACCTTCCACCTCATATTCTGCGCTTAAAAAAGGGTTTCACTTATAACTTTTTTCTACCCTTTTTATTCTAAACCCCATAAGCTCCGCAGGCTGCCCGTTTACGATTTAAAGCCTAACTCCATTGCCGCAAAAATTGCCGTTGGCATATTTCAGGACCAAATCGTGCAGCTGCTAAGAACTACGCTTTCACTCTCTGATGTCACGAGCATTCCCTGAAGTCAAAAACAATTTCTTATACAGTGATGCTTCTATATGATAATTTACAATGCCCAAGGCTAAACGCGAGACGATGCAGTATCTCGCTTGCGGAACGGATCTTCAATCACGGTCAACTGAACGTTGCCCTGAACCGTGTTTTTAGGTCTCTGACTATACAAAGCTATTCGTAACTGGTAACTGCGACATTCAAAACGCTCCCATACGAATGACCTAACCTATGTTTCTCTACAGCGTGCACTAGGCCATCTCTTGCCAACAAATTACACAAAGAGCACGGATTACATCAACGACAGAGACCAACCTGTCGAAATCGTATATTTTTTTGGAAAAAACCAGCAGGTCGCGAATGCACTTAACCGGTATTCCCTGAAATGCGCAGACGGTAGGGGTTGGCTAGATCTATCAAATTCATATTGCTCCTTAAAGACTTAGATGATGTACCACTAGACCATTTCCGATCCAAAAAGGCTCTGGATAAGGGCTCCAGGCTCAAAACTGTAGAGAAAACAAGTTGTCCTTTGGAACGAAAAAATGCTCAGCCCGAAAAACTTATCAATACCTGGTACTAGAACTGTTTGACAATGGACATAGTGGTATTTACGAGCGAATGTGGTCCTCCGGTATCGACAGACTGCTTAAAATACTAGCAGTATCATGCCAAATCTGTCGACAAAATTAGCAAGCAAATAACCAAGGTTGTCTCATGCTCGGGCACGACCTTTGCATCGTTCGATTTGGTGGAGCGTAGCCTGCATGCGATAAAATATCTGCTTAAAGATCAAATCGAGTTATTAGCAGATAACTTCACAGAACAAAATGAATTCAGAGAATGTTCACTGCAGCACAAAGCCTCACCGAATGGACACAATAGTTGGGCCACATTTGAGCCACTATTCAGACGCTAGGACAAGGAAAATACAGAGGTGAATCGCTATCTACGCAACGATAAGCTTCAAGGCGAAGTCCGACTATATGATACACTAAGAAAGAACTCTTTAGTAATCGTCACGGTGGAGAACGACCGAAGTATCTAGAAGCTGAGAACCGTATCGAGCATGATACGAATAGCACAGCTCCTAGAGAAGTTCGCAGGAAAAGATCTTTTATTATTGGTTGCGTCTCTGTTGGTTGTTTGCATAGTTCAGGTTTAGCAATAAAACTTATTAAGTTTGAAGACGCGTGGTAGTTTAAACTCGAATCTGGGTGTAAACATTTCGTTTCGTACCGAGGATCAGTCGTTTAAAGCAATGCCGAACGGTTTAAGTACCGAACATAAAACACATTGTTAGCTACACGTGAATCCAGCGGACGTTCGGAAAGACAGATCGAGTACAAATCTTTATAAGTAATAAAGGAAAAAGCGATAAATGAGATGTATCTAATTATGGTGTCAATACGCTAGTTACTACTTACAGAAAAAGTTACGTTTACCAAGTAAATAAATAAAAACACATTTGCAGAACTACGCTTTTTTCAATAACTAGAGGGACATCAGGTTTTGCATATATTTATCACACATTTAACACGAATTCGTACAGTGTAAAATTCATAAAACAGAACTATTATCATTAAAGAGCTTTCATTGGCCGTGAAAGTAGTTTCTAGATTAAGGGAAGTCCGGGCCGCTAAATGGTCAGATTTGTTACCCTAATTGTCATTCTTTATTTTAAATTAAAAGCATATCCTACCTTATACATATCGCAATTCATACGTGTCACAATAAACAACAGAAAAAATTAATATGTAGTGTTTTTTTTTTACCTAAAACTTGCTAGCCATCGATAGCTGAAAATGTAGTGAAAAGACAATATGTATTGTGAAATGTTTATCCCCTAATGCAGGCACTGATAAAAGTGGTGTAGCTAGACCACCAGGAAACAAACTTATATACCACATAACCCTATTAATTAACTTTGCATTACATATACGAGCTACTTAAGCACGGATAAAGTATATGGGCAAAGCGAAGAAAGACAGGACTTATGTTAGGAGAGAATTTGTCTAAGTTCAATGGAAAATGCAATAGAAAAATAATACAGGGACAAGATAAGAATATTGAGATAAAATATTAAAAAAATCATATGAACATATACTAAAATGAACGCTATGTTAAATAAAGTCATGCAATAAAATGCTTCTTTCGCAACCCTTTGCCTATTTTTTTTTGTATTTAAAATACCTAGGATGTCGAATATAGGTTTTGTGTTGATCACACACTAATGATAAATTCGACCCGACATTCAAAGGCTCTGTTATCTCTTTGTCTCGTCGAACGACTGTGATATTACATATACCTGTTGTTGTAATTGTTTTTCAACTATTTTATACATTTCCTGTCAATATTTTTTTTACATATCATTTTTTGGTGTAACTTATCGACTTATTTTAATGTACTAATTATTCTACTATTATAGGTTATTTATGTAATAAAACATATTGTTATTCCCAATATTATCGATCGGCATTTCCCTATTGTACTTTGTATTAATTTTTAATCACATTTACATTGGTTAGGACTGTTAAATATGGTCTCTTCTCGGTCTCGATTTTTAGAGAGGAGACATTCAGAACAGCTTATCTGTGTGACCAATACGTTCTTGAACAAAGCCTTAACTCTACACAGTTAAGTGTTACAAAGTATGTGATCATAGTCTATCAAAAAGGAATCCGGACTCTCTCTGGAATCTATATAGAAAAATTACCCCGTAGTTTTTATAGTTATATTTTGTATATCACAACAAACAATATGCGTCGCTTTCTCACGCCCTTATCATGTGCTTATCACCTACTTTTCAACATGTGTGCCTACTTTTTCCCACTCTTCTATGTACACATTGCCTAGCGTAGCATGTCAAGAGTTTTTCCTTAATATATTGTAAGTTCATGCAATCCGCTCGATTGCGGTCAATCCCAGTTTACTGTGTTTGTAATGTGTGCTTTTTTTTCTTCTAAAAACTCATCATTCAACCATAATTTATCCGCACTATACTTTAAGTCAAGCGTTCGGTAGTAAATAAAGTATTCTACGACATTTTTTTGTTCTTAGAAAAGTTCGTTGATTTTTAATTCGAGTATTCATTTATAGTACTAATGAAACATTTGTATGAGTGTATCGGTGAGTTTGCGAATAAACTTACCGTTATTATTAACTTTATTGTTGAAGTCCTGTGTTTAAGGCAAATTTAGTCTGTTATAAAGTCGTTATGATAAAGCCATGTGATAACATTTCAGGTAGGTGGCCTCGCTGAAGCTCTTGTTCAGCGTTATGACAATTTCGGCCTATGCAAGTGTCTCTTCTCATCATATATTTCGATGCATTCAAGGAAAAATCTTATCTTACTCAGAATTAAATTAGAATAACAAAACGAGTGTAGTACATAGTAATTGGTATATTCATAACAGAGGTGGGTACACTGAAAGAGGACACCGTACCTCACAACTCAAGTTTACATTTCTCTGTTGTTTGGAGCCCTGTACAAAATCTGCGTGTTCGATAAAAACACTGCTACATAACGTTAGCACCTCTTTTATGATCTCACCGATCAGTTACGAATGATAACCGTATATTAACCTCAGTATCATTATTTTTTCACATGACGGCTATACTTTTTAATATATATCCGATTGTGGTCAATCGAAGAGCAACAAAACCAAAAATTGCTTGATGGTTTTCTGGCGAGTGAATTTAGGACACACCTCGAAGCCGAATACTCAGACCGCCATATTCCAACCGGAGCTAAAAATATTATTTCAATAAACTATAAATCGTTATTAAAATCTATATTAGTTTGTTAGTCAGTTGAAGTATCTTAGTCTATATGACATTAGACATTTTTAATTAAAAATAATGCAATATTTTCTTCCGACTAGATACAGAACTGTTTCCGGTTTGAATGAATATTATTACATTTGGAAATGGTGCTGCTGTTACTTCTGCAATGGCTAACTATTTTGTTGTTGTTACCGCTGTTGTATTGTACTGGGGCGGAAACGTATTCCCTATGCTCGTACGTGCAAATCGGCAAGACGGTCACAGCTGGGAACGCCCACTTCTTTAGCTCGCGTAGCCCAAATACTGTTGCCGGTGTGCCGAGCTCTCCATAACATAGCGTCTCGATTTTGACGTTCTCTAAAACAACTATGCCGAAGGTTTATGATGAATTCAGCTTCAATTTGCTCCTCCAACCTCAATATAGAGTTGCGATTGAAGTCACGACTGAAACCATCTTGGACGAAATACGGAACCTTAAACTTCATCGTTACCCGCTCGTGCGGATATTTGCTGTAATTGGAAATTATCGGTTGAGAATTAATTTATGAGGATTCTTCATTTCTATGAAAATAAATCTCATAAGATAATTTCCGCAATATTCAAAAAAGGACTAATGCACAGCCTAAGCGTATATTGCTTTTATCGTAGCATTCCTTATTTACAATCCATCGCCACATTATCTAATGTCGAGACTCTTAAACTCGCTTGAGGTACATGCCGCATTCTAAGACCTCAGTCATCTAAGCACTAACGCTGACAGTTCCGCATACCTGCTTTGTATAAGAGAGTAGGGAGGGTCTTGAGCAAGAAAAGATGACAACAGAGACATCCCGAGAAGAACGAGAATTGGAAGCGTCTGAAAAAAAGTAAGAAAACAGCCGCTCAAGTTATTCAGGACAAAAACTGTCTTGTTGGAATCCTTTTCAGAGGATTTATGAAACGTGAACGAAGTGGTATAACGAGAAGTCGATATTAGTAAAAATAAAGTACACTCAAGGGAAATTTAAGAGCATGTGGGTTGCATCCCAGCTGTTTCATTTTCGAATCAGCATATTTAATTTCATAAAATTCCGTATAAAATTAATAGTCGAAAATGTCATTTGTGGTGTATAAGACCATGTAAGTTTTTGCTACCTAGATACAATACATCAATGATGTGGACTTAAAGCGCGTGATACATTTTTTTATATTATTATGCCTACTCAATCACCTGTAGGATAAGTGAGGTTTGTCCTGTTTCTGATCCTTGTTGTTGCTGATGGTGGTGGTGGAAGTTTTGTCTGTGATGATAGGCTTGACGCCTTCTCCGGTTGACACCTTCGAACGCAAAGGATCCTCCACCTCCATTAAATGGACCAAAATTATTCAAAAGGTTGCTAACATTAGAGTATGCCCTAATAGTTTATCGTCAATTCGGAGGGCAATGTGATATGTTCGGCACTACGACAGTATCGATGTATATGGGAGAAAATCGCAGGAATATCCTCATTATTTAATTGATAGTTACGAATTACATCTGTGAACGCACATAGTAGACGCTGACGCATCTAGTAGGGTGTCCACGTGATGACGTATAATTACATGGTATGTTCAATATACCAATATTTCAATTAAAGCATCTTACAATTCAACTAAATTGATACATAAGTAACGCCCGTTTGGTTTATTGTTTTTATACCTTTATTTTTTTACATCTCCGCTGTTTGTTAGCCGGTTACTTTCCATGCGACTAGTTGGGGAACTAAAGGGACGACTTCCATTTTTTTAGCATAGATAGAATAAGTCTCTTGTTACCTTGAACCTTGAGTACGACATAGTATATGTCTAAGAATAAGGCAAATGACATATATTACACGGCAAGTGTAATTTTTACACATAAATACCGCGTTTTGAATGTGCACTTTTTTACCTATACAATATGTACCTATCCTATATATCATTTGAATTTGCTGTATATACGCTGCACGGGTAGATCCGTAGAAATTTCACTTTGCAGTGCATGAAATTTTACGACGAGCTCAGGCTTTAAAGATTGAACTCTGTAACCTAGCTAAAAACTCGATTGACAAGGTAAATCTATACTTCACTACAACGCCAGGTCGTACATATCAAACATTGTGAAAGCTCCCTGAAAGAGCACGGGTTTTTTTGCAGTCAACATAACCGTTTGGCCTCGCGCCTTCAGATTACCATTTTTCCAATCACTGGCTAATGACATTAGCAATTGTATATTTGACAGTGAAAAGCGTCGTTTGGGTAGACGAGGTTTTCAACACTATTTAAAAGAATTTCTGGCAAAAGGGGAATAAAGAAACAGGTTGAAACAGAATGCATGAAAATTAACTTGTTGCGCTCCATCTAAGGTGCAACTTTTTGGAGAGTCACGCGTCTTGTCAGATATGCACTAATATATCTGACATACATTTGATTGTTACTTTTACTATTTAAAAACTTGCCCTAACTACAATGTAAAAGCACAGGCATGACACAAATACGACTTAATTTTAAAGGTCGAAGAGCACATTGTCCAGGCGCTAAACGACCCCCCAACCGGGATAATCAATCAGTCGCTGTTTCAAAACCGGGATAATCAAAATCGCTGTTTGCTCCGCCCCAACTCACTATGCGGTTGCTGACAAATTGGAAGTTATGCAACAAAAAGGAAGGAAAACAAAATATCCTTTTTTCGTCACATTTAATTACAAAGATAAAAACTTTGCAAGCCCCAAGGGGCTTAACTGCACGCGGCCGAAACTGTAATTATCCGGGTTGTTCTCAAAGAACATACATCGTATGTCACCAAAATCAGACAAAATTAGGCCGATAAAACCAAGATACTTGCTTTGTGTTTGCTCTTGAATTCTTTTTTGAATAGAACAACAGATTGTCTTTAACCTTTCATCAGTGAACTAATATTTATCGTAGACAAAAAAATCAATGGTGGATCAACCAAAATTGACAACAATTGACTCACGCACGATTTTACCGTAATGACGAATTAAGGAGACATCAAGCCGCCATAATCTACCCCCAAAATGGGTAAGTGAAAAAGTGTCTTACAAAGCTGTCTATGAATACGCTATTGAATGATAGACCATAGGGATTCTGGCAAAATAGTGAACCTACTCATACAAGCAAAATCAACAGGACGTGCTGGTTGAGTAGACAAGCATGCTATGGACCACAGTCTTGTGACTGTCTTACAGTATGAATTTTAATTTTTGGGTTTCTTATGTAGATCCCACGAATCTAACAAACGTTGACATGCTAAAGTTAGTGTGTTTCTTTGCAGCTGTGAAAAAGATGTTCAGAGGAAA
>NW_019211865.1:0-102619 GCF_002443255.2 Varroa destructor | reverse complement strand
TATATCTAAGAAATTTGGCCGTTATTAGCCCACAATTGTGCTGAAATTTTAAGCGACACTTCGTTTACACCTCTTAATATCGCTTGACGGGTGGTTGCTATTCAAAAGTTACTTGCAAATTTTTAGCAAAAAGAATATTTTGGCAACGACTAATAAGTAGTTTTGGTTCTAAGCTAAAGCTGTCATCGCGATGAATGATGACTTTATAGAATAGCCAGAACATCAGAAATGACATTTACAGCGCATTCAAAAAGCTTAATTGAAGTATATCTTTTTCTTCAAAAAATCTTAAAATTAATAAACTTGAAAAGCTGTTAAATTTTAAATGGACCCGCGAGCTTTTTTGATATAATATCCAGTCTAACCTAAGATATAAACGACATCTGCAGTTATACCATTATAGCCCATTACCCCCGTCATCTTGTTTTTTAATTAACTTTCATTAATACTAACAAGCAGTAGTTTAGCTATAAACCTACACTTTACGGTTGCAACCCTCCTAAGATACTGCAGCACCGATTCAACGATACCGTTGCAGCTTTCCCATTACAATACTTGCATGCTCTAATTCAGCTAATTTATCGATAGAATATCTATTATCTTATGAGAATATTTTAGCAGCCTTCCTGCACACAATACCAACGTGGTTTAATATATAGTTCATGTTATTAAATCTGATATTCCATTACAACTATCTGGTTGGAGTAATCACGCGCCATCACTGATTTAGTGCTATGTGTCAGTGACCACAATGCAGTTATTCTTGGTAAAAGTACTTATTACTTTCTTCCAGAATTAATTGTCCCGCTGAAATGCCAGTAACCCGTTATGTCTTTGGAGTGAACTTAATGCACTGCAGCGTAAAATAGAACTAAACTAAATTTTACGTAAGCTGTGCATGGAAATTCAGACTCACAGCGCCTGTCTGAGGTATTACCTAACCCTAAATCCACATTTATTCCCGCCCTCCAATTAGAAATTTTCAATCTCTATACCCCATTGCGCTTATTGCGTTTTCCTACCATAGCTATCCTACACTTAACAGATTAACCATCTGTTCTCTAGTCTGTCATCGATGCGCTTTACCTCTCGTGTAGAGTTTGGAATGGACAGATTTCTATTATGAACCTTTCACAAATTTTAAGTGATTGTGGAATAAATTGCCACCTCACGATCGTATGCTGAAAACATAGCTTACATTTTATTAACAGTGAACTACTGCGGCAAAAATCACCATTTTACCCTCGTGGTGTAAATGAGAAAATTGAAATGTCCTATATTTTTTTTTACTTATTTACCATACTCAAATCACATGGGTATGGTAATTTATTTTAAAAAGTGTAAACATTTGAATATGGTAAATAAGCATAGTATGGTATCCTAGAGGAGAAAAATGCCCCCTGGAGAAAAGCAGCGGAGGAAAGCAGAAAACTAAGAAATATGAAGTGACTGAAGATGATTGATATTTCATCAGCTAATTCGCAAATTTATCGGTTCATCATTATATGGCCACGTGTCTTGCAGAGATCTGACCGTTGGCCTCGGCCTCGTTCTCAAACACATGGTTGGTCTCCTGATCTTGTGGTTCGTCAGGTTTAGTCGAGCACGGGCTTCGTCGCTGTTAGTAACTCGTGAAGAACTGATTTATTGGCTGGAGACTGACAGCATCGGTTAGTGGTTAGGGCTTTTACAATCTAAATACGTTCAAACTAGCCCCTGTTTATTGTTTACACTTTCAGCCGTAACGAATATATCTACACGTGCATAGTTATCAAATTTGGTAATAAATATTGCATTATCCTTAGCTATCTATGACTATTAAGTTGATGTAGTATCCTCAGAACATGATAAATTTGGAGGCAAAGATCTTGTATAGCGCTGAAAGTCGACGCTCAGTAGTTAAGTTTCTGCGTTTCGGAGGTAAGGCTGTTAGTAAAATGCATCGGAGATTGGTTGACTTTTCCTTAAACGGATATCAGGCCATTTTTCGCCTACGGGAACGATACTTAAAAAAATTGCATTAGTTATAAACCTACTCCGATAACCCGGCCGACACAAAATTAAAAACGTTGTGTTAAGGTTTTTTCCCCAGCTATTTACTTTGGTTTTTCTACAGAGGATTTCGCTTGTATGAGCCTTATAGGAATGGAAACGGAAAGTCGGAAGGAATGATATACTCCTTTGTTTAAAAAATGGTCACAAATTGATATGTGTTTATTTAAGCGTTACAATTCAAGTTGTCCGATTGGAAGTAATCCCCGTCGGATGCAACGTACCTTCTTCGCCACTCCTCAAAATACTTTTATTAGAACATTGGCATAGCTTTCAGTTACGTCAGAAATTCACTTTTATTTCTTCGATCATATCGAACCGTTCCCCTCTAGACTTTTCCTGAGTTTGGAAGACGCGAGGTCCGGTCAACACGGCTGTTGGGGCAATACACAGATTCGAATTTTTTATGCTGTACGAGTAGCGAAGTTTGGGCCGGTATCTTATCGTAACGAACAATCCAATGATCGTTTTGTCCCAGTTCTGGGACTTTGCGTCGTACAGACTTGCGCAGTCTTCTTAAAACCTTTTGAAATACTCCCTAATGATAGTGAAGCCGGGCGGTATAAGCCATGATGAATAACTCTTCGACGGTCGAAGAAAACCGTAACGAACAGATCCCTCTTCGGTCGAAAATCGTTTTCAAACGACATTAAAATATCGTTCCGCACCCCCTCGTTATGGCCTTACACTTACATTTGATTACGTGTAATAATATGCAAGCAAGCAACTGTCCTAGAAGGGTCCAAAGGCTTTCTTGACACACTTGCATGTGTGTTCATCTGCTAGACATTCAGCTGTTTCAGAATCAATTTTGCCGTAGGCTTCCTTACGTCTAAACAGTCGACAAAAACGGCCTGACAGAAACCAAGAAATCTATCCTTTCTGCTAGCTCCCTTATGATGATTCTGTGATTGACAAACATAGGTTGTTTCACTCTTTCCACGTTCTTGTCTATAGTCACTGTTTGCCTTCCAGAGTAAGAATCGTGCTCTACGAGCGCTCTAGCTTCTAGTGCTTAAAATAAATTATCCATAACCTACTGTCATAGTTAATGCGTGTGTATACATTTACCACTGGTGTATGTGGGCGACGAATTTAGCGTAACTCTCGATGGGCGACCCCCGGTGAGCAACGATCCGATCGTGGGGTCGAAGACCAGCTGCCTGAGCAGCCCCACACTCTCGAACTTCACGAACAACCACCGCATCTAACGGCTTTCCTTCCACCCACCAGGGCTCTGTTGAAATAAAGTAATATGCAAATAAAAATGATTACAAGTCTTACGTGTAGAGCTCTCGATATTAACATTTTCACTCACTGAATATTTTCCATAGAACATTCTAAGTTGAGTTATTCGTGGATGGAAGATTGACACAATAATTAAATCTAAATTTGCTAACGGCACCGAATAAATTAAGGTATAAATTGAGGTATACACAATAAATTCCAAAATTCGAAATTAATGTTTGAAAGGTTTATTTAGCTTAGAAGATTTTTTCTAATTAGATTATAGGGCATTAATCTTTATGACCTGGATCACTGAAACTTGCATAGGGTAGCACAGGGCCGTCCAGACATTCATGGACTTAATGGCAACGCATCGGTAGCGACGATTATTTGCAATACAGATCAACTGCTGGAAATTGCAGAATTACTTTTTCTTCTTATTGTAGTTCATTTATTTAAAGCGCACTTCTAAACATTTTTAGTACAGTGCACGTACTAAGCTATAAATTTCTTTATATTTTTTATTTTATAAAGTACAGTACTCACCGATATCTTTTGGCCGTTTGCCCAAGGAGGTGGCAATCTGAAACGTTGATCAAAAAGACCACTGCTGAAAAAGTTTAGTAACGTATCTTTACACAGAATATAGACAAAGAAGTGATTTTAATGGCTCCCCTCTGATTGTTTACGAAACCATTGTTATCGCTTTGACTGAGGCTCTGCACATTAATGCGTCTCGGAACTACTAAAAAGGATTCCTCGATGAGTCTTACTCAAATGATCACCATGTACTACGGTAATTAAATTTTCAAAATTGAAATAGATAATTATAAAACTGTAGCCGCATTACAATTAAAAGCATTATAGTGCCATGTTTAATAGTTATCGCTATAGCTTCGTTAAAGACAGGGTTACTTCTGTCGAAATAATAGACATGGTGCAAGATCAGAATCGAAACTTTGTGTCTGTATACACCGATTTTTTCAATTTCTTCAATGTAGTCGCTCATTTCCGCCTAATATAACCGGCATTGACCCGAAATGTTCTATAAACACTGCCACCAGCCTCCGCGCCTTGGCATCACTTATATGTGTATGTCGCCTGCGCGTATATGTACATAATCGAGCCGTTTCGAATCGAAATGAATCTCAAACAACAATGCGATATTCTATAGGTACAATGAATGATTTCCCGCTAGCATCGTTATTTAAACGTAGCGCTTCCACTGCCCTTCAAAATCGCGTATGAATAAAAGTAAATTCCAAAAGGGTAACTTAAATCTGGTCAAGGCAAGAATGGTTTAAGTGCGGAAGAAGTTGGAGCGGAAAAGGTGAAAGTGGCCGCTAAGTTCTAAAAAGACGCATTCGACCTATCTAGTGTATTTTAGTTACACTCTAAAAGAACTTTATGCTTTTCAAAGATTGATGGAAAATGTGTATCAATCTAAATGAAACTTAACATTGGAGGCAAACTATCCCAAAACAAGGCTGACTACCCTGCAGCTTTTATGTTAGCTCCGATCATTTTGTGACGGTGTATGACAGTTGCGTATTGCCCAAAAACTTCTACATATTGTTTTAGAACAATACTGAAAGACCTGGTACGTCAGTTTTTATTTCAAATATCCGTCAGTGAGGGAAATATATAGTTTAATTTTTAATTTGATTTTATTGAATGGGTACTTCTCAGCTTTTTTCGATTCCATATTTCCTTTGGCGCAATGTACGGAAGTTCCTTGAAACTGTATGATACACGTGATAGCCTCCTTGAAAAAGCTTTTTTACCTTCAATTAATATTACTATATACTATAAGGCCAGGAAGTTATGAACTCTTGGTATGTTTCTGTTTTCTCTGATTGTGTAGAGTCTGGACAGCGCGCGAATCTATCCTCATCAGCTTGGGTGTTCTTATCATTTTTCAAATTTGAAAATCAACATTTAAATAACATTACTTATAAAACGATATAATACCATTTTCGGCCATCTTGCTATTAATCACATTCATTTTTACGTAACATTGTATGGTAACTAGGTAGCTCCTAAATACCTTCTATAGATATAAAAAATTTCATCTGTGAATTCAATTGTCGGTGAGAGCTGGTGTGTGCGCCTATTACGTTCGAATCCGTAGGCAAATTCCAATAAGTTACCATACTAAAATCTTTTAGAATCGGCAAGAATAAGTTCGATTTCGGTTTAATCCGACTGTCTAGCGCCTAGGCGAGAGTAGGCCTTAGTGTTACTAGACAGCGACATGCTTAATTTCGAAATTGAAGACCACTATAGCAAAAGGCGCGAAAGGTAACTACCTTGTGAATGTGAGAGGGATAGGCCACAACGTTACGCAATGTAAAACCAAAGCCCTCTGGACGTCTTTCGATCGAAATCGGTCGCGAATGGGGCCAACGGCGCTGTTCTTCACACGGACCAAGCACTAGTACCCCATCGGCATCGTCATCAGGGCCAACGCAGTAATTTAGTCCACTCTTTAGCCGGGTCTCAACTCGTATTTCCCCTATTAACTTCAAATCTTTATCATTGCAAATGTCACTTTGTTCAGCTCCTACTTTTTTTTGTTCTCCTGTAATATACGATAGCACACGAAAAGAACAGCTATGTAAGTTGTTGTGATTCTTGAAGACTGAATGATGATGCCTGATCATATTATGTTAGTATAAATCTCACCGCCTAAACCACTCCCGTAATAGCATAACATTTGTTATTTGTATTGTATTGGTATTTGTTATGTAAAGTTAACAAAAAAGTGAAAGTCGAAAGTAACTACATTATAGATAGGATTTAATGCTTCTATAGAAGTAGTAAATTTACCTTCAGCTGGCACTTGGTATATAAGATCCTTTAATAATTGGCTAGCTTTCTTGTGAATTTTTGTACTTGTGTACTTGGTGATTGTTACATTGGCGACCGCTTTTGCTTGACCTGAGAAGCTAACTGATATTAAAACCTATTTTCCTATATTCTTATTATGGTCTTTAGAAAGCTACTCAGCAAGGACACATTAATATATTAGCACGAAGAACAATGTATGGTTTCACATCAGCTCTTAGACATAAAACACTGAAGCGTCTGCAAAGACATATTGCAACATTATTACCGGCATGGTTTTTCCTAACGAGGCCCTTCTCTAGTTTTTAAGTATACTTTCTTGTGAGACAGAAAACAAATCATTGAAAATCAGTAATGTGGAGGTGATTGGGATACCTTCTATGGAGAAACAATAGCTGGTGATTTAGGCAAATGAAACACTGTAATTGTATATCGTACTCCCGTTTCGTTTCCGAAAAACTACTGCCGTTCGCCCGGCTTCGTTTGCATCTGCTTGTAAAGCTCGTTTCCACATCTTGCCAAAACTGGCACAGGACGGGCTCCTCTGTAATCTTGGCCTTGAACATAGTTTTTTTTTTGTATTGACTACAACGTAGAGGGGGCTCATAATCCGAGCAAGATCCTATGTAAAACGTTAATGATAGGAAGACAAGCCGACATTTTGACCCCCGTCGGCTGCGCGGAGTTTTTACTACCCGGACCTTAAAGTTCCGGAAAAATCCTTACGGCCGTGATCTTATAGCTTAGATATACCACTGGGTTGTGGAAATGCATTTGTTTGCAGATCACGTGAGTGTCGAAATCAGATGAGTAATATACCGTTTACTCGTCTGATTGTTAAAGCAGAATCATCTGGTATCTCAGAGTCTCAATGACCATAGCCTTTAGAACTTCGCGGATGCGTTGCTAAAGCCTAACGGCATGCTGGTAGAGTCTGTATGGTGTGCAAAATGGCGTTTTCATATTGTTATATGGGTGCATGATGGTCTGTTAAATCCAAGGATAAAGCAGAGGGCGCCAGTAAGGGCAATGCTGCGTAAGCCTGTAATAGTTGACGCTAAAACGTATTGTCCTTTTTTTTTTTCTCTTCACCAGTACTACCGGAAAAGACTACGGGCTGTGTGAAAGTTTTACGATGCTTTGTGCATGCATTTTTTCGTGCTCGCTGCATTTCCGCAAAACAGTGTAATCCTTGAACTGAATGGGAAACAGCTCAGAACCCCGCCCAGTTGTGGTAGCGCTGATTACCTTGGTCGGGTTCATTTGGGAGTGCTGCGCACACTGCTGCCCATGGTAATATGACGTACCCCCAGCGGCCCTACACTAATGATTACAAGGAGTAATTGTCCTTCATTATAAGCGGAACCTCCTTGACAAAAATGGCTGGCTAAGGATAAGATCTTTCGCGAGGTTGGTACGGAGAATGGTTACTTTAGTTTGTCGTCAACCGCAATATTAACTAAGTCCAAAATCGTCGACGGTGTGTCTGAGCACCGTACTGCTAAACGAGCTACGACGGCCTTGCGAAGCACAAAAATATCGATAATCCCGTTAATGCAAAAAAAAATTACGCTCTAAAGGAGAAAAGGCTGCAAGCACTGGTCCCTAAAGTCACCTCGCTCCCTGCAATTATTGCTGGGCGTTCAATGAGCTTGCTTAACGTGTTACGTTCGTCACCATTCATAGATTCAAATAAATTGTTTGATGTTTTAGGTTCCGATATTTCCAGGAGAGTCACGCGAGCGTTTAAAAATTTACCGAGGCAGCCCCAGTGAGATAATTACGAAATTATCATTCACGCACGTATCTTTGTCTTCGGAATCCCTTGAAAGCTTACAATAGCCCTGTTGGTGTGCCATGACGCCCTTCTCCTGGAAGCAGATACTTTGGTGAATCGACAGCCACCTTTTTTGTTCTCAGACTACCTTGTCTTGAACTGTGCTTGACACTACTGAGGTCGTTTCGAACGCTGCTTGCCCCATAACCATTCCAAAACATGGCGTTGCCGACTGGAAACGACCTGGGTTCGATCAGCCATCGCTGCCATCAGAATCGTGCAAATGACGAATCTGTTACTTTCGAAATGCGATTTATTCGGCCTAATGTAGCCCCTTATATACAGATCTGAGCTGCATTTATTTTGGAATCATTGTATTTTTAATACGCGCAGCGCGCATCTTTACAATATTTTCATAAATGTATTTACGTACATGTAAACGGTTATTATTATGGAATTATTAGAATTTATTAGAATTTTTGTTATTAACGACTTTATAACCTCTAAAGAAAAAATACACCAAAAATTTTCCGAAATCAAAGCCATGTGAAAGTATATATCGGTCCCTACGCGGAGAAGATTAATTTAGTACTCCACCAGATTTAGCCATAAGCGCTAGAGGTGGATTTAAAGATGTTCTCAATGTACTGGGGAACAAACGTAAAAACATGACAAACCCATCGAAGAAATGTATTTCTAAAAAACTTTGCAACAATGTACATATTTCGCTGTGCCGTGCAGAGGATTCTAGCTCCTGACAATACATGATAAAACAAATAGAAAAATGTAATATATAATATGATACAATAACAACAATGAGATACGGTTCCATCTTCTTAACCAATCATGGCTTGAAGGCAATGGATCATTACGGAACAGAATACCATCGAACCACTGCACGCCGACTTCGAAGGGCATCTTATAAAATTGTTTAAATTCAGGTTTCTTAAAATTCAAATCTTTGACAACTATCAACATTTGTATTGCTGCCTCATTTATTTGATGAAATTAAAGACAAATTAACCATCTCTATCATTTATAAATCATTACGGCAACATATTTTACACGACAGGTGTAACTAAATAAACCGTTACCATGTCTCTATGAAACAGCACGGAAAACTAACTAAAGAGCTAAGCAAGAGAAGATGTATAACAACTACAAGACACTGAATAAACTTAACTGAAAACTGTATATAGGAGATTGCATAGAGTATTCAATCTCACATACTTATACCACTAACACCAATAAAGTGATTCAAAGCTTTAGACTAAGAAGTATTCAAATAATTTTAGAAAGTTAATTGAGAACGTACATTTGAGTGTCAGGGATCTAAAATACTTGGACCTTATTTTACATGCTTTCGATAAGAAGCGAAATTCAGTTCTCGGTTATTGGATAAGCTACAGAAACTAAGAGAAAAGACGTTCGATGAGATCCTCTTCTCGATTCTATTACTATGTAATACTAAATAAACATACAAAGATTTAATTATGCTTGGTTTCACTTGATTAATAGCGAAATTATTAGAGAATTAATCGTGACTTGAAAACAATGGTCGCAGTAGTCTCTATGCAAAAACTGCAAACAATGCGGCTGCCACTAAAATGCTTTGCACTAAAATACACGCCGCATGGATTGCTTAAAATCTAACAAGAGCTAACAGTCATCGGTAAAGCCTCAGAAATTGGTGTCCTGTCTTAATACATTACACAACCAACAACAAGCCAGCCACAAATTAGCCAAGTCTCATCGTTATTTGCAGACATTTGCAAAAGGTTCAACCTTCTGTCGTAACACAGCGCATCTCCGTGGACAGACAGCAAAAGAACACTTCTCGTTCTTCATAATGCCAGGAATAGCCAATGCTCTTTTGAAATATGCAAATAAAACATATTCACTGGTTTGCGATTCATAGGGTCATCATCTGAATGCGAAACGTACAGATGCTATAAGACAAATGAAAGCTGTACCTCATTAATTTCGTAAAACTGCGTAAATTATTTATATCAGGATAATAAATAAAAAGTTTTTATCTACTACGTTTTTATTCGAGTCGCATCAGATCTTCGATCCGCAGTTTTGCTTTTCGGTCGATCGGTACCAGTATTATACCTGATCAGTGCGCAGTTTACGAACGCCATTTGTGTGTACACTAGCTACCATTGGGCGCCAGCGACCGAATAATATCTCCTGGAAGGTTTGCCGTTGTTTCGCTTTGCATGTAAAATCTCTTGTGTAATATTTGAGCAGTGTGTATCTTAATAGGCTAACTATATCACTTGCTTAGTCAGCCGCTTGTGTAGTTGGGCCCACTTCTTTGGCCCTATTTCGTCAAATAATAGCAAGGGCTTTTAGCGTTCCAAACGCCCGGAACAAATCACTTGCCAGTTCAACTTTATAAATGTCAATGCATTTTTTTTCTATAGCTGACTTTCAGCTACTCTTTCTTAGACAAGCCTTTGTACCTCTGTTTTACCATTGCTTCAAAAGCTTGTCCGGATAGGAGAGTCAATTTGAGTAGTCTAGAGGCACCGCGCCAAAAAAATATTATTATCTTCATTAGGTCTAATTTCTATTGATTAGATTTGCTGGAAAAATTGAACCTGGAGCACCTCCATGGTCCTTCGATTAATAGACACACGTTACAACTGCACGATTATGTGGACATTGAGGTTTCTATAATGTACGCGTCCCACTAGACTTGTTTACCTTGTTTTGCAATCAGTGATTTCTTCAGAGAGTCAGCGTCCTCATTGATGTCGCCTGTTTTTGCTTCTGCGTTGCATGCATCCTGTTCCTGTAAAGAAATTCACTCATTATTACTTGTCATTATCTTTATCTTTTTCATTCTCCATAAGATTAAATGTATTTTAGTAATTCCATATAAAATCACTATTTCTATTAAATTATATTCTATTGGAAACCAATTTTATTAATGGGCCAGGTTATAACAAACAGCTCGAACTATCGAATTTGTATCTAGATTACCGAGTACTCTGTGGTTTGTGATAGACAGCAGTGGTAAAGACCATAAACAAATGAGTGAATGGCGCAATTCATAGGGATGTAAGTTTATTCGGAGGTACAAAAAGGTACTTGGTAACTGAGACGGTAAATATACGTAATAATAAACTTCTTCGAAACAATCATAGAGATTTTTGAAAGATATTCGGTACTGATATATCGTCCTTAAACCTGTTTGAATAGAAATTTGGAAAGGCTCATATGATTCGTTTATAAGAAAAATGTAGAAACATACATGGACTACTGAAAAGTTGCTTGCCATTTATTTAAGGTACTCGCACGACTATTCGCAAGTAGGCGTCCAATGGTGTACGTGGTATGTCAAACATTTAGAGATCGCAATGCGCATATCTTCCGAGTTGATCACATCTAGGGTAACTCGTTTTTATCTACATATATACAGCTAGTAAAGAGTAGAAACCATTCTAAGTCTACCAAAATAACAATGTGCCTCACTCTAGGTACCAGGCTTTCATACCATTGATTTAGCGGCAAGACTTCTATTACTTAAAATAATATTGGTTACCACTACAAAATATTGGAATAGCGGCTGCAGGTAAAATCAAATCAGAAAAGCTTTTTTAAGCTAACTCATCTAGAACAAGAGAAAGAAGAGCCTTAGCAGCGGCTTAGCAACAGCCGCGAGAGGACTGTATTATACAGGGGTTTTATGACAGAATTCGGAAATGCTCGTATAACCCTGCCTTGTGTTCGAAAACAAGATATAAAGACATGGTTGTCTAAGATGATGCTACCCTAACGAAAGAAGAGAACGGTATTGGCTTAAAAATTAGACGAGGTATATTTCGATCACTACAGTTCAGACGTACTTTCAACACCTTCAGGTTAAGTAAATCTCTGTAGCAATGAACTACTTGAAAGTTCTTCTTGTTTATAATCGATCGTGAAGTTCGAAAATCGTGAAGTTCGAAAAAGTGAATTCTTTGAAGGAATGTGTAAAAATCATTTTACTTTTAAAGGTAAGACCAAATGCTATAAATTTTTGCTTTTTCTATATGGGTCTGTGGTTTAATAGGATCTGAATACGTAGACGAAGCGGCTAACTCTACTCGAGAGCCGAATACTCCATTCGGCAAGAGAAACGACCGCTAAACGCGTCACTACGCACTCGCTTGAAACAATCAAGAGGCATCATTACAAATGAGCAATACGGTCAATACCTTTTAACTATGTAGAATATGTGCACACATTCTTCATTCAGGATGAACCTTTAACCATGCAAAGCTACATAAAGGTACGTTACGTTAGATACGTCCCTTTTTCACCAGCACTGTCAATATCGCCGTAAAAATGGCCATGGAAAGAAATATTGTTTCATGAAAATATATAAACCATCTAGAGAATCAAATAATGGAGCTAGCAGAAGATATTTTTGCTGAAATACTTGTAGACCACAAACGCACGATGTGCACTTCGGAAACTCAGGGAAGTGATATTGCATTAACTATATTTTTAAGTAACCGGAGCTTGTGTAACTATGATGAATAGGCAAATCCTTTGTTGTTGCTCTATAATTTTCTACTGCCTAAAGCAAACATGCAGAAACTCGATTGCTTCAAAACAGGCTTGGAATAATATACGAACACTATCAAAACAACTGCTATGTCATTAAGCACAATGTCCTACTCCTAAAAAAATTGCTAGTTGCTTAAGAATACTCGTACATTCTGATATCGTAGTAGAGCTAGCGCATATTGAGAATGTCATCTTAGAAAAATGAAAGGGTTCGTTGAAAAGACAGGTGTACTCCCAAATGTTTCGTCTAAACAAGTGCATTAAAATAAAGCATAAGTAAAATTCAGTTTTGTGTCATGCTCTCCCTGGACTAGAAAAAGGTATGTGAGTCGCTTATTTGGAATACGTTGCTTCAACAGCAATAATTCTTCAGAAAACGGGCGACATTAGTTCACCGGTCTGACTCTACATTATTAACACCAAATGATACCTCCACTATGCTGAAAGACGGAAAATATTCCTCAACACTAGTTTTTGCGGAGTTATATTTACATACTATAATAAAAATACCAGTACCTGAAAAAAATATCGATACGATCGTCTCACATTTGAAAGAAGTAGTCCCAGCTATTATAGTCGAAAAAATGAATAGATAAATCGACCAATTATTAATTGACATAATCGAGCATAAGCTTATATAAGCGACATAATTACTGGTTTTACTACCTGGGCTTGACCAATTATTCCAAAGAATAAGAACATCGGATTTTTAAGTCCGACTAAAAAAATGTTCCTCATCTATTTATTATTCAGCGTTTGTAAATAGATTAAAAGAAATCTGTAAACCTGTTCAAAATAAACTCTTCTGTAGGAAATGTAATCAGTCCACTTTCATTCAGGAAGTCTTTAATGAAGCTAAAAAGGTCTTAATAAAACCTGCTACTTTTTCACTTCCCAATCGGTCTTGAGGTAAAATAGAACAAATCGTTAATTACAACTCTAGCATTTGTTTGTATGGCGTTCCTGCTGCGGCTGCTAGTTTTGTTCAAAGCACTACTAACTTTGTAAAAAGAATTCCAGTTGATATATTGTTATTAAGTAATATTATTGGATGGACGACATTTATTAGGATGCCAGGAATACTGATTTATTTAGCAATTATGATGCCCTATCACGACTTTCTAGTAATCAATTGATTCATGAAGAACCCGAAGATGAAGATCTTTCACAGACTGAAAAGTCTTATACTAAACAAATCAGTTTTTATCTGCCGATGATATTAGATTTGTTATGAAACGCTAACGGTAGAACTCGAAAAACAGTCAACCTGGAAGCAAACAGTTTAAAACCCCTACAACTTTATAGTACATAACTATTTATACCCTAATTATATTTTGCCTCTCCAACCGGCGTAATTCACCATTTATAAGGAAGAGGTCTCCTAATAGGTAACAGAATTACAATACCTAAGGCTTTCCAACAGTATATATTGAAAGAACCACATGCCAATTACTTGAGTAGCATCAGAAGAAAACATACCGACACAGAAAATACGCTCCTTGAGTAACTTCACTGTACTAATCAACCTAGAAGTCCAAGAAAAATACCCATTCTAAATGGCATACAGGTACACAACCTTTTAAATAGGTACAACTTTACTTAGATGGTCCCCTAAAAAGTAAAATATCATCGTCATCATCAGAAAATTAACAGACAACACAACTATACACGCAGTATGTTTGCACATTTAGATAAACGCAATCGTCACTGAAAATGGCTGTCAATTCACGACAAACATTTGCAGACCTTACCGTATTCTTTTAAAACTGGTAGTTCATGTAATTTTTAAACTCCTCAATTTGTGCCAGCGTATTGTCAACTTGAAGCTTGACTGTTGAGATTTTATTGCTCCAGCTATCATCAGAATTTAATAAGCCTTAATAAGCAATCCTGCCTTCATTCACTGGCATGACATTTTTGACAATGCGGGGCTCTCGATCTCGATTATCGGAATGATAGGCAACCACATCGTTACTGCCCCATCCCCAAGAACAGATTTTAACTCAGCAGAGATGAATTCGTAAACTGAATAGATTTAAAAACGTGTCCAATTATTCATAGTAAACACATGGTCTTGTTGAGAAGTCACAGAACGTGCTCTTATTTCGCGAAGCTTTCGCAGTATGACGTCATCTATTTCTGTTGTGTCAATAGAGTAGTATCTTAGACTTAGGGTAGATTTGGGTAGAGCTCGTGTTGCTGAGAACGTCGGTACTAATGTTGATAAGAGTAGTTTTTAATAATTTTTCTGAAAATGTTTTTACCGCAGTGGTTACACGATTTTTCTCAGAATAAGTAATCTTTCTTTTCAGAGTGCTTTCAGTATAAACTAGTATTTCATACGTTATTTAAGGCGACGGGCAGATTAGCGGAATTCCATGTTCAGAAAACGCTCAGTGTACTAAAAAACGACGGAAAATAACATGTCTAGGAGTCGGGTATGTGCCAAAATCTTCATCATAAATTTCTCAATAGAATACTCACGCCTTTTTGGATTTCAGGAGTGCAATAAAATGTATATTTAACTTTAATGCAACATTTCGTTCAGATCAGTTTTACTGAACTTCACAAGACTAAAACCGATTCCCCCAAAATAACGTTGTAACAGTTAACTTACATTGATAATGCTATTCAGAAAACGTTTAGTCGATAATAAATGGCTGCATATTACAAGTTTTAGCACGACATACTGAAGTTGCCTATGATCACTGACAAACCTAAAAGTTTTCTTAAGCTTGTTGTATAGAACACGCCAGTTATCCGCTTAAATTTCGTCACCTCGATAACAACTTCAATTTCACACTCTTTAACCGATTTGTTACAAAATCTCCGTTTGCAACTGTAGAGGCGCTTCCTTGGTTGCACCAATATGCAAGTCGGCGTTGTTATGTCGACGAGACTTCTTAAAGTTTCGCTCAATAATATTCCATACATAACTATTCAACAGGATCAAATCTATGATATGCAATGGCCATATTTGCATATTTCTTCTTCTTTCTTTATAAATTCTTGCGGAACCGATCCCGCGCTACCTAATTAGTATATGGCAATGACCTATTTTCAGATACTCCATAATTTGTATAACTAATAGTTTATAAAACGCGCGGATAGGTTTCATTGTTGATTTTGTTTTTTTTTTAACGCTACAAATGATACCTTCACGGTGCACTATACTCAGAGCATTAAATATCGCTGGAAGTTTGCTTTTACTTACAGTAGTTACATCCTCTGTATTATAAATAAGTCAGCAATTGATTTTTACATATTCGTCACAGAAGAATTAAAAACGGCTTTCTTCATTTCTAAAAAAAGGAACAAACGATATCAACTAACTTCTCGAGGTTTAAGCGGCCTCGTATAAGACCTATAATATATGACGCAAGTATTTCCTGTACATTCCGTAATATGGTAGCCATACCCACATATCTCTTTAGACCTTAGTGAATCGGAAGTATCGTCAGAAATATCGTCTGACAGCGTCGACTAGCGAGTCCGCGCCGTTTGTGTTGCGCTAAATTGCCTTGCTTTTTTTTCACTTGCAAAGCCCTTGGGATTACCGAAGCTGTTTCTTTTTCCATCCACAAGAAATCGGATGATAGCTGATTTCGCTGAACGTTTGTTTATGTGGTCTTTTGAAAAAGCTTTTATCTAGTGGCTTGAGTGTGCGCATTTGTGAAGCTGTACTCGGCCATTTGAAAAAAATTCGAATTTAGACAGCATTCGTAGGTGGTATGCCTGTGCTGCAAAGTTTATAAGACGATTGTCTGCCAAGTTAGCCTTACAAGCACTTCAACTGACGAAATCATAAAAATGAAGATGTTTTCGTTTCAGCTAGTGCTGAGGTATCATGCAAATGACGTCCCAACTTGTTTGCGGCTTTCGGTATTATCCATGCCTTTCGGGTACTTCTCAATCAGCTTGATATACCAGGGGCCTTAATACCTCCAAGTCGCTTGAAAGCGACCCATTGTTTAAAGAGAAGGCGAACTATGTTTTACGACTTAACTTGCTTTTTCTACTTCCACAGAATGAGTGTTACAGCTTGTTCGCTTTTTTCTTGGTTCTAGAGAGCCTTCCTTGGTTCAGAGGTTTGTTTCAAAATCAACTCCTATATTTAGTCTATTGGGGTACTCATAATTACAAGTACTCGATAATATAGTGCTGATTAGTCGTGCTTTACAAACAGCCCATCCTACATGTTAAAAAATAAACCCGCTGTTAGAACACGGTGAACTACGTCATTTTTTAATAGCTAGGTGAAAGGGATCCATCTTGTTTCATGCGAATTGAATCCTTCTATTTATTATAAAGACAGGAAACCTAGTCGGTAGCATGTAAGGGACAAAATTGTATGTACAATAGTAGTATGAATAATATATTTACACAGAAGATAATCTATACAACAGCCTAAAAATAGTCAATATAGTTGTATTTAAAGGACTTTAACAGTAAGTAGCTCACCACACTTGTAGGTTCTTCAAATCCAGTGACTTCCTCGCTTACGCTATCATAAGAGTAATTACCTTGCACGACACCGACACCACCACGCTTACTAATCAAATCACAAGTTAATCCATCCTGAAAAAAATGAACTTCTAAATTGTGTACAGTATGTTTTACTATTTGCTTTTTAACTATCTATTTATTCTACATCGATTATTAAGTTGCCTTGATTACAAATGTATATTTATCAGTGTCCTACCAGTAGTGCAACCTACCATACATGTTATTGATGAAGACGATATATGCGAAAGAGGACTACTAAATTACATCGCTTACTTAGTCCTAAGGATCTCCCAATAATTACAACCTATAGCTACACTAATAATCCATAACTGTAACAATATAAACAATTACTTTCGAACCCATAAGTAATACACCTTATTGCAGCGACTAACCGTTCGGTGTGTAATTTCAAGAACTGCTGATGCGTTCTCAGTAATTGCATTTGTTGCAAAACTGCTCTCATGTGAAGAACTCTGTTCTGCTTCGGCACAGCCTAATATTTGCGGAGGGCAATGATACTTTTGAGATTTCATGGTTTCGTCAGCTGGCTTGTCGTCATCTGATGATGTAATCCTTAGATAATCTTTCGTATTGAAAGGGATCTCAGTAGAGAGCTTTGCATGCACCTGAATCTTGCAGACGTCGTCACAGCGAACAGCGGAACTGGCCCCAAATAACTGATGACTTTTATATTCGGGATATGACAATGGATTGCTTTGGCGGTTCGACAATAATGGCTCCACAAAACTGGATGTTGATTGTAGATCTCCAGCGTCCTTAACGGCATAGTGGTCCATCTTCCACCACCTCACGAAATCCGAAGACGTCTCCTGCTCTCTAGTTTCATCTTAACAGCTTTGGAATCTTGACATAGAACATTCTTCTTGATACCTGAAGATTCTGAGAGTATACTCCTTAGAGTCTATTAATTTTTTTATTGCTTACTTTATATTATGTGACTAACATAACCATTTTGTATGTAAATTTAAACACATGGCTGGTATTGTATGCATTAGACATTGGCTTATACTACTATTTTACTTTTCAATTGCATTTAACAGCGATGCGCGGCTTGAACCTAAGTATAACTTCAATGAGTTCACTGCAGCTATACTATAGCCCTACTGCACTGCAGCCATAATCTTCTGTAGTTATCTTGGCTATCCCATTTCAATATCTCATTTCGGTTCCTTCGTTACCTTGTTTTGGATGACTCACTGCATTATTCTAGCGATAATTGATTATTATTTAGTATTATTCTAGCAGATATTAGGTTACCCGGTCATAGCAACTCGGCTTGATTGCTCTTGTGGTCCCTTTGCATTACACTGATTATTAAGTTGCCGTGATTATGAAAAAACTTAACGTATATTTATCAGTCTCTTACCAGCAATGCAAGCTACCATACACGTTATTGATGAAGGCGATATATGCGAAAGAGAATTTTAATGTACTAAGTTGTAACGCTTACTTAATCTTGAGGCTCTCCCAATGAAGAATAACCGCGTTCTTATATTGCGAATTTCTTAATGATTCATGGTTTTTTGGCATCTCATCAAGGTTAGCTTCTGTTCTATCAAATGACATTACACTTTAATTTTATAGAAGTTAGCTTTGCTCAGAAAAATGCGTCCTCATAGAATATTAATTTTCCGAATCTGCATGTTCAGAAAGTGAAAATGGTGAAAGGTTGTTCTTATTAGATTTAAAACAAACCAACAACAAAATCGTTCAATCGTCAATATTGTCATTACGGTCTCCATCCCGTATACATGTAAATAGTATTCATAATAATAGTTATTATTTAAATGGTTAGAATAGAAGTCGGTAGCTTAATATTGAACCGGTTAATTTCTTGACTCGAAATATAGACTTGTTCCTACTTCTTTCTAACGAGAACAGGATATGCAAACATATTTTATATTCATAATTCTCGTTTTTCAGCGCACATAAAAATCGGATCTTTGACTACATTATTTACATTACGTACGTACAAATTGCTGTTTGTAAGAATACTACTAATTTATCGATAGATATGTATAACAAAAATGTATGTAGTAATGTGTAATAAAATGTTTTAGGTCGTCAAAAAATCTTTTTGGCTGTTGCAGCTTACAGCCGTATCTCGCTCAAAACTAGTAAGAGCAAAAAACTATCAGCGATGTGGGCTACTTGTGAAAGGGGTTTTGTACTAATTTAACCTATAGCCCAGTGTGAAGTCTAGATAGTTGTTCAAAAATGCGTGCGAAAACTGTTGATCTGCACTTCCGCTACATATAAGCGACAAGCAAAAAGAAATTCGTGTTTCTCACCTTAACAAAGCGCGAGATAAATTAGTCCTTAGATATTTGCAACCCACATATCATACTTATGCTCTGTTTTCACTACATATGAAAATGTGGAGCACTTATTTTTCAAAGAATTTTCATATTTCTTGCGCGGCAAAACTGCAAAGTGGCTCATAAAACCGTCGGTAATACAATATCACTCACATTGACTTTTTCATTAAACTGTAATACACAGTATCATTCAACATAACCAATGCTCGACTGCAATAAGGCCAGCCGCACGACTGATGGTTTTAAAATAAATTCAGTTCTTTGAATCATACTCGCAATTTTTTACATATGTAACACAGATTTCCCTTCCACCAATTTTTAAGTTCGTGACTTTGCTGCAACACTGAAGCAAGCACAACATCGCACATATGGGCTCCTTACTACTCCGAACACCCATAAATGAATAATCATCAATAAAATGAGAAAAGTCACTTAATCCCTCCCTGGAACGGCGGGCACTAAATTCCATAAGATTACCACCTATTCTAATCATAACAATGTCGTCGGAACTGTTGATACCTGTCGCCAAGCCCATAAATGGATGCATGCTCGACTCCGAAAGTACGCCCGGGCGATCCTAATGTTGATTTTTCAACTAATTTTAAAAAGTTGGCGCACTCTTAAGCTGATAAGGTCATAATTGATTTGATAACATACTCTGCTTCTCTGATATTATTTTAGTACTTATAATAGCACGTGGTATTTATTCAGGTCTTTTACGTGTAAATCATATCAGAAAATAATGGTTCGATAAAAACGCTACGACAATTACAACCCAGGTTCAAAAAAAATTGTGTGTCGGAACAGTGCAAACTTTTCTTTCGTTTGTAAATTTTTCTCTTCTCCTTGCAATGTGTAGCTAATTTCCGAACATAAGGCAATTTGGGTGAAGTACTTAAATGTTTGGTGTTTAACGTCGAGTGCTTTTGTCAGTTCTAACTTTCAACGGCTGGCCTATAGCGTGAAAAAGTGTGTACGTCTGATTTGGAATCTAGACCAAGTTATTGCGAAGTTAAGAAAACGCGTTACCGGTGTAATCACTAATTTTATTTGCCGGTTAGCAGTTTAAAGATATGCAATTAAGCCTTTAGGTAGTGTTGTCGTAGATTATTTTAATTAAAGTCATACTTCGTTGCAAATTTTATCGGTGTAGGCAAGTTCTATGCGTTCTGCGATGCAAATATTTATAACTGGATAGCGTTATAATTGATAAGGAATTCTATTATTTTTTAATTATTACTTTATTATGTTCCATTGAATATATCCTACAATAGCTAGAAATCAATGTGTGTTTGCAGCTCTGTAGAAGGCATTAACATAACTATTCTCGAATAAAAGCAAAATTAATTCCACAATCCGGATTAACCTCTACGCATGAGATCTGTATCAAGCAATATGTATCTTTCACTTTTTTCTTCCGCCATGTATATATGACAAAGATAACCAGTTTACAGCAATATATTTACTACTGTGCAAATATTCTTTTGCAATAGTGAAATTAAGAATAGCCCTGTAAATTCAAAGAGCTTAAATACATGCAGTCTTTTTACATAGCCAAATTAGTGATTTCACACTAAAAAAATAAACTGGGTAATTACGAATATAGGTGTGACCCTAACAGAGTAAAGACTGATCGGCAAACACGCCTTCCGGAAGTTTTTGGAGCACTTCCCAAGAGCTTTTCAACAGTAAATCGGGCATCCCACAATGTTGACGTCCCTCATTAGGTTATAAGACGAAAATGATCTGCAAGTCTTTATTAGTTAACTACCGGTTAATCGGTTACGTATAAATATATGCGGATCATACCAATATTCCCGCCTGCATCTAAATACCCAATATGTCAGCTTGATGCGGAATAACCCATGTAGTAATAAATCACACTCTACAATTTTTAGCCGGTAAATCTAGCTTACGAAAAAAACTCGAAATCTTTGTCATTTTATATTGTATTTATGTTTCACATCAAAGTAAGTTTAACATAACTGGAATTTCTCAGCTTTATCGTTAATGTGCTTTATTAATAACTGCCCACAGGATGCAGTAGTTAGTAGTATTGTAGGTTTAGAACCAGAAGACTCGTGGTTTTAATTTGGTTGTGCACATGGAAATTTATAATTTTGAATTTGCAAATTTTATTGCAAATAAATTATTATACCTTTTATTATATTTTATGAGATTCTCCAGGTGCATTCCTAGTATTCGATTGGTGTATGTATGAGTAAGAGCAACTGTTTCGACTGTTTGTTCCTGAACGGCAATATTTATATAGAATATTTTTTCCTAACTGATCTTTCTATAGGCTAATAAGGTTCCATATTGGAGATATGAAACGACGAGCTCTATGGTGGATCTAAATGTGTATCGAATCTTGCGACATTTCCAAGTTTGTGCTTCCTGTTTTCTATGCCAGATTTCTACTTATGCAAACCACCACGACAACAGTAAGGATATGAGCAGGGGGGATTTATTGGGGATAATTCTGCACTTAACTTTATCTTCGTAGCAAGAGTGGGACAGAAATATTTACGGCAGCAATGCTGGCCCGTTTTGGAAGCACTTCTAATCGCGTAGGATGCTCCTCGGAATGTCATCGTAGTGACTGAGATTCCGTAAAAATTTACGATTTTATAAAGAGCTGGTTTAAACGAAGACAAACTTTTTATCGCAAAGAAAGATTCACGCTACTTTTGTTATTGGGGATAACAATGTTTCTTTTGCAGAAATGCTTCAGAAACTACGTGGCTTGTTGATCGGAATGCTAAGTGGAAAATTAATTTAATAATCAGAGAACGAAATCAGTAAATTAAGTAGCGTAGATTTCCATCATAAACGAATCAGTTCGACTAATGGTGTACCGTATAAGGTGGTTGTAACTAATTAAAATAATAATGAGGTCCGACTAAACTATAAAGGTCACGTTAGATGTAAGAATAAAGCTAATAGAAACTTAAATAAAAATCGTCAATATTTCAATTGTCATTTTAATCCATTTTAATCGCCAAGATTTATGAAAAGCTTCTATTAGAAACGAAGAAAGTTATTGCAATGGACCGACAGGATACAATTAAGGGCTTTTGTTTTTATGAAAAAATGTTTTTTCTAGCGTTATTCACATCGTTATATGTTTGGATCATTCTTGAATCAAGTTAACCAAGAGCGACTTGGCTAAGACTGGTACAGCAGAATCTTGTTGTAAAAAATTCCATTAGGGGATTAGATTCTAAAATTGCCCATAACTCAGACATACCCTTCGCGTTTGACGAACCCCTGTTGAGTCTAAAGGCGATCGATCGTTCGATTTTTAGTGTCATGCTAGCTCGAAAGCTCGATTGTTAGATTTTACCGTGGAAAAACATTTGCATTCATTAGAGAGGATTACGAGTTCAGAAAACTGATCAGTTCTACATTAGAAAAAATGACACGGACTCACATCATCCTATACGGATTTTATACTAAGTAGAGATACAACAACTTGCGTTCCTTATTCATCAGCTGAAAACGTTTCTGATTGAATTTCAGCGCGTGACCAGCTCCCGTTAGAAACTAAGACACTGTAAATGCGATGGCGGGTTTGGAGGAGGTAGACATACCAGGACGTGAGTATCTAAAAGAGACGCTCACCAACTGCGCCGACCCTTTAACGGCAATCGCGGAATTCCAGGAAGAAAATGGTAAGCGGCATTTACAGAGAACTAGTTTTCCCTGGATTTTCATGCTGCTTGTTAACTGCTTGGGTTGCTAGGTGTATCGAGTTTTGTAATCCTCTATAGGAGGAGGGGCAAGCATGATATATGTATTAGTTTAATCTAACCAGAGAAGCACTGTCGCTGGTAAATTTTTGTCCACGCTGCTAAGATGAAGATGAGACCTTACCTCTGTGCTGCGTAAACTAGGTTTGTAAAAACCGCAATTAAGGATCCTGCTACACACTAATGATAATTTGCAAACATTTTATTCCCGACAGAGATATCACGGGATTTAATAAACCACTGGCATTTTTTTAACTACGCTTCTTTCCAAATATTTTGCGTGATACTTTATAATAAATGCTTCGAAAAAGAAAGATTTAATTAATTAACGAAGTTTATTTTTTCTTAAGCCGGACTCCCTTTAAAAAGCACGTTGCTTTTGTCAAAGCTTACCAAACGAACAAATGTTGTACAGGGTGTCAGCAGTTCACCACAAAAGCGTACCAAAAAAGCATCAGGTTTGGTTGAGGATCATTCTGAAAGCATGGACATTTTTTTCAATATCTTTCAGTTCAGCTCAGCATAAAGCAATCGCCGAAATCGATTTATAATTTGGTGAATTTGAAAACCCTAGAGATTCTGATCGTCGAGGGGCAGGATTTGCGCTCCACCGTCAGTTTAATTATCTCCCAACTTTCATCAAGACACTTGCCAAATAACTACTAGCCCGTATGACGCTCAAATTGATCATAACACATTCTAAGCGGACATTTACACGAATGCTACGAGTGAGAAAATTCGATTGCGTATGTCGTGCATGCCTGAAGTGAAACGCTGGTGTCGCTGCCAGCCGAAAAAGACGACCCATATTAGCGTCAAGCGATGCCATGGTGGGTCAAGAGCTTACTCCGCAGTCGCTTGCGTTAAACGAAATAAAGGATTCTAAATTTTGTTAAATAACTGGGGGAATTTCACAAATTCGCGAGCTATGATGTTGCAAAGGCTTTTGAATGCTGCAGTGCTTCAACCTTAGGGCCGCCAGAATTCCAACAATAGTAATAAGGAAAGGGTAATCCAAACAAAACAGAAGTTAACCAGTGGTAACTCATTATATATTGTAATTAAAACACAAAAGTTGAAATGTAAACGTCAGATCTCTCGTCGTCTCCTATCAAATGGAATATGACGTTTTGCGGGTTTCCAGAGATCAACTTAAAAAAATCCTCTTTACAAAGATCAAACGACCGTCTAAATCGTTCGCGTTGCAACGGGTTCCGAATGAGCAAGCCATCCAGAGTACAGTTGTCCCACATGAAATTAAGCATTTGCCCAACATTTTCCTTGAATGGGCAATGTCCGGTTTGTTAGAACCATATGTTACTAAAAGTAAACCTATTTAGTTTTAATTGGAGACAGCCTGTTAATTCAGGTTTTCTATCGTTTACAGCAGTACTGTAAACTAATTTTCCGTACTGACTTTTATTCAGTCACCCTAAGCTTTTCTTAAGATGGTGCTAAAATGGAAGATGCAAGATCTCTACCATGCAGTATACAATACGGCCATAAACATTGGGCCTCAGAACGACCTCCTCCATAAAAAAGGTCGATGAGCTCAATCCTCCAATTCTTATGTATATACATATTAAAGCAGCATTTTCTACCGTTACTTCTAAAGAGGTATTTCATCTACATTGGTGACTTGGTTGAAGCGCAGGTATATGGATTAAATTGGAATATCAAAATCGAAAATCATGGTAACAAAAATGCAAAAGTTGTAGTTAAGGGCTTCTTGTCATCCATCATAAGCGCCAGACATTGCAATTTTTTAACTTTTTAATGGGAAAATCATTAAAATCTATCTCGCTATATTCGTCGAAATTGCTTTTTGAAACCAAATAGGTGTTCAAACTCCAGTCATCCGTAGCTGCGAAATAATTGACAGAAAGTTTTAGATAATAATAGTGCATACACAAATTGAAACTAAAAAAAAATAGGCTTGTAAACAAGTTTGGTAAGTATTAATTTTCCGTTTTACACCTAACACTGATCGACTAGTTAATGATCGGGAGAAGGTTGTTCGGTCAAAAATTCTGTATTTTTTGGTTCATCTATGTCCTTCTAACAGTGCACTGTACTGTCTATTATTTTTTATAGGAATTTTACTTCCTTCGTTGCGCACTATGCTTCCATTGCTCGACCTCCATGGAGTTTCAAGATTGGAGTTCCATGATGCCGTTCAGGAGGCACTCAGAGAGCGCCTTCTTCAGCAAATCGATTTCCTCGGCAAGGTGCATCCATACAATGTCGCAGCATATCCCTAGTCAAATATGTACAATTTAGCCTAGTCTAGGTCGTCAAAGATATAATTTTCAGTCATTCGCAAGTACATACATGGGCCATTTGTACCCCTGCCCGTATAAAAGACTGAGTGTGCTGTGTAGCCTCTAAAATGCACGTATTTTTTACAAACATTTACAAACATGAAAACTCAAGCGTTTCAGAAGCAACTACCTTAGCGTTTTCATATAACTGTACAATGACATCCATACTTTTTATTTGTTACATTGCAAAACCAATTCCATAACTTTCCTTGTTTAAAGAACTTGGGAAAACCGTGCATACCTACTGTGGTTTTTCTTAGATGTCAAGGTAACCTACCGTACCTCAACTTAAACTTCCAGGAGTCACAATATTAGCCAACGGATGTCTGGGAAACACTATCTAAGAATATATACGTTTTTTTTTTTAAATACTCTAAGACGTACGCTAGAAAGCTTTTAGTCATTCTCGCTTTCTTAATTTACCAATTTTCTCTGTTAAATATTGACTAGCAATTACTTGTTCATGCCATTTGTAAGGTTTTCCCTACTCTGTAAACAAAATAGCGTATGCAAAAAGGTTTTCTGTAGTTTGCGTAACTGCATTTTTCTTCTTGATACTAAAATTTTGAAAACCCTGCACCACTATCTCGACCCCCCCCCCCCCAAGGAACGCATTTACGAAGGTTAATTTCACGAATCCGAACTTTGTTGAAGTTCGGTTTCCTGGCAATATTGGGATCTGCATTTCACTTCAGCAATGGCGTAGAAATACGCTAGCTACCTGGTAGTCGTAACAGAAAAGTCATTATAACGCCTACACGCCCTAACGGCCTATCTTGCGTCGATGATATACTTGCAGTATTTACAGTTAGTATGTTTCAAGTTCAGTTCTTCTGAATAACCCTATATAAATTCTGGGAAAGGGTAAATTTCACGCGTACGTTCATGGATGTGCCCAATGCCCGGCTTCAGCCATAATAGTTAAACTGAGCCTGGCAGCAAAAGAACAAACGCGCTCGAGAGAACTTCCATTCAGTGCTATAGAACCCCTTGAGTCATTCCCGTTTGTTTAATGAACTATTCTGCAAGACTAATTAGAGTTTACAATGTAGAAACCATATTCAGACTTCGGTTTTGACAGCGTATTGCTTTATGGATTAACTTTCCTTTAAAAATACACCATATTTTCAGAGAATCCTTAGTATTGATAGAAGCTGGTTATCGCTTAGTACGAAGCATTAAGCAAGACATCGCTGTACCTTGCACTTACTCGCCAAAAAATTTAAAGGGCTCTTTTTGTTAAATTTCAAAAACATGTAAAAAAAACTTAAATTTGTAAAGTATTCTGATATGTTAATATGTGATATCATTATCACCCATTTCGATTACCGCATTAAAAATGTGTTTATAATACAGTGATTTATTTTACTCCTAACGGAGAAGCCATAATGTTTAGAAGTTGGTCTACGGGGGCTGAATTGCCCGACTTCGTTGTGTAAATTACTCACTTTCCATTAAAGCGTACACATGTTTTAACCTATACGCTAAAGCTAATGTAAAGAGATTATGTATAATGTGCTCTATTAAGGGGCTTTTGTCTCCTAAACTAACATTGATTAGGTGTATGTTTAATTTGCTCAGCTGTACGAAATTGACTTCAATAGGACGTGCTTAAACCGAATTGTCTAGATAAAGACTTACTAGGGATGGAAATACATTTTTTAAATGTTTGTTCAAATAAGTTAAAAGACTTTAAAGACATATGGAACAAGCAATTTAAATGGGAATTCTAAAACTAGTTTCAAATTTAGGTAGATTTTTTTAAAACGAATTATTATAAACATATAGTGGCCTGCATAAGATCTCATTCTTTTCCCTTGCATTTATGAAGACGCGAGAGCCAGTGGGATGTCCAACACCAAACTCAGCAGTGTTTGCGGTTTATGATAATAAGAAGACTGCTTGGAATATTATTTCGTTTTCATAAACATACGATCGAAATGGTTCCATTACAGTGATATTCCGCATGTGTCACACAGTTCACGGAAGACATATACCATTGGCGGAGGTAACACTGAGACGATTGATCAAAAAATTCGAAGAGATTAGCTGACTTGTACATGAAGTGAGGCAACGAAGACCATGAACCGGACAAGCGACAATGTCGCTGCAATGCAGAGCCGTATGGATACCAATTTAACAACCTTAACGTTATGTTGTACTCAACTATTACCGAGCAGTTAGCAATGTGTTCTGGAGTAAGATCTTCATTCCCATTAGGACATAGCATTTAAAGATCCAGAAATATCACATGCATCATCCACTGAAGTCGAAGCGCAATGCCGGTTTTTTGGTCATATCGTCTTATTTGATGAAAGTTTTTCCGGTTGATTGGGTATATAAACAGACAGAGCTGTCGGATCTGAGGCTCGCAGTACTCGAGTGTAAGTATCGAGCAATCACTTCAAAGGGACAGACTGTATGATGCGACTTGTAAAGCAAAGATATTGTGGGGCTTTCCTCGTCGGCAAAAATTCCAGAACAGCAATCAATGGCGAAAGCTGTCATGAGATATTGCATTGCAAACGTTTCTTTGAACCTAAGTGAAGGCATTGGATGTAAACAATTTTTGGTTTTAATATACTGGGGAAACTCGCTACACCGCGAAGAAACTAATCTACTCGAAACTATGTGATCAAGCCGGCAGAGCTCGACGCGTCATGATGGCCACTCCGGCCAGGTTTTTCCTATAGAGGTATGTGAAGGAGTATGTATATCAAATAGTGCCCAAAAGAATTCACGAATTTATTTACAACATTCATAAAGTAATTAATGAAATTAATGTTATATGCAGGGTCGTAATTTAAAAGCCATCTTTTCAAGGACGTTTGGCTACAAATGATTGGGGTGAGCTAAAGTGAGAATAAACACATACATACAAATTCTCTATTCTCTATCCACGGGCAAGTCCTATACAGACATATATGTGTATGGGGTTCCAAAATTTAATATATTGTGTATTCGAATGTCACCCAAGCCACGTGCTATTCTAGTTTTGTCTAAATATGGCAATAGGATGATTTGAGGCACTCATGATTAGTCATTTGAGGTAAGCGTTTCTCACGTTTTGATACGCTTCTTAGATACACAAAAACCGTAGTGCACACTTGCGCTACGGTTTTTGTGATATCTAAGTCATACTCTATGTGGTAGTTAACGTGGTTCGAAAATAATATAGAAGCGTAACCATACTTTTCTCAAACACTAGACTTGCTCTGCCTTTGCGGTCCATGAAACAGCTAACACTGAGTTGACATCTGAGAACTGCCGCCTGCATATTGTAGCGCTGTCTGCGCCTTAGTTCAGATTTTTCTGTCTTACTCGTTGTAGTTTAATGATCTCTTCATAGAACATTCAGCCTGAAAGCTCTGCCATAGCCAGTATGATGTCACAAATTCCTTCCCTAATACGCAGTGTATTTTGTTTATTACCTTATTTTATTAATAGTGGCAAAAAAGATCTTTTGGCTTAAATTTATACTGAACAATAGTCTGTACCAACTCATATGCTGTCTTAACACTGGACTGAGCTAAGACACTTCATTTTTGCAAAATTGAACACAGTAATCATTTAAGTTTTCGTATTCAAACTAGGTAACAGTTGCACGATGGCCAAATGACAAGGCTATAATAAGTTTGAATCAGTATATTAACTAATACCACATACTGGTTGTCCAAAAAAGCATTTTTTTAGTTAGATAGCCCTAAAAAATCATATATTTCAGGTAATATGAATCGCATCGGATTATTGTTGGTACTTGTATCACTTGAAAACTGGTAATCGATGTGGTAAATTATATAAATGCCTTATTCAATGAATTATAGAAATTTTAAGTCTGAATAGATTTTTTCTTGAAGCTTTTTGAAGAAAATGAAGCTTATGCGGAAATTCGCTATACTTTATAATATTATTACAGCCTCGTTCGCGCTGTTTATGGGCAGAAATGCATTATTTGAAGAAGCTATGTAAAGATGGTTCCGACGCTTTCATGTTGAAAATTTCGATATTAAAAATGCTCGTCGTAATGGTCGATGATGAAATTATTGCGAAAGTTGAGCAAAATTGACACGAGTTAGCGAAGGAACTAAACGACTACCATCAAACATCTAAACCATTTTATAAAGACATGATACAAAAAAGAATTCCAATGTTTGAGTGCCACACGAATGGTCAACAGAAGAATATACCCGATTATATTTCCATCTGCAAAATTTTACGGCAACAAAATCATGTCATTTTCAAAGCAGTGGATCTCGAATGATAGAAAAATGATCACACGTGTGAAAAATACTATGGTCAATGAAAAGATCTCTAATCTGTAGCAATGCTTTGTTTGGTGGGATTGAAAAGAAATTGTACATTATGAGTTATACTGTTGTTTGACGAAACAAAAATAGTTTTATGTCCGATACCGCTGTTAGATACTCCATCAAACGACTGGGCCGGTACGACGCGAAATGTTTAATACAACGAGCCATTTAAAAAAGTTGACCGGAATTACTGAACAAAAGGGACGCTACCTTCGGACGCCTTCATCAGACTGCGTATATCTTAAGCTATTCGACAAGAACTTCAAAACTTTATTGCATTCTCCCTATAATTTAACTTTTGCATCTGTTTCGGTTTCTGCGATACTTGCGTAAGTGTTAATTTACTTTCAGTGGAAGAGTAAAAACACTTGTCACAATTTTTTGCCCAGAAACCACAGAAGCTCTACAGTGATGGGACTGTGGTGTTGGAAGAGGGTATCAGATGAGAACGGTACACAATTTGTTTATCCTTATTTTGTCTTAAAATGAAAAGTTTTTGCTTTAATTTGGACCTAAGAGCTATCGGCATTGCTGCAACTACCTAATATATAACGCTGTTACAAGCGAATCCGACGGACTTCGAGGAAAGTCATAAGTCTGCCATTTACATTTTCATATGTTTTTTCCTACCTATAGTAAATCGAGAATGGGATACGGTTGCGCACCATTGGCCCTTTTCAGGACACGGAAAGCTCCGTAATCACACGAACATAGATCGAAAGAATAAGCGGATTGAAGCCAACGTTCCTTGCTCAATCCAGAAAATAATTGCGGTCTGGTGCCGTCATCACGTAACCAGACGGTGTACTTTTGGTTGCCATGCCAACGGTGCATGAGTCTCTTAAGGAACTCAAGATAACAATAATTTTCGGCGAGTACTCCATAATAGCAGATTCCCTGATGTCCATTTCAAGTACTTCAGTCGCTTTGCGTATTAACCTGCCCGACATTGCCACTAAACTCGTTTTTTCTCCAGAATGACGCCCTTCTCTCATATGGGTCCTCTTTATCTCCTGGTAAAGACTGAACCATGCTTCGTCTGTAGTGATCGTATTCCCTCTGATTAACGTTCTGTAAATTGCACATGGAATATATTTTTTGGTTTTCTAGTATTGGGGTTATAATTCTGTAACACTTTATATGTGAAGTACTAGTTTTAGCTAACAAAGCCCGTAGATTCCAAGCTCTGCTTTTGTGGAAAACTTCTTCGACTGTCGCAATGCATTCTCGTACTTTCAACATCTGGTTACTTCCTCTCTGATCTTGAATACACCAATTTTTGTTTTTGGTATATTTACAGCATTCACATACACTGGTTTCTTTTAGGACTTTCTTGCTATGTCTTCACTAGTCTTTAGTGAACTTTCGCAGAACTATGATTTTCGGGAACTAAAACTTGACTACTAAGCGTTGATTTTCGAGACCAAAAAATGTTTCTACGTCTGAACTCATTTTTCCTAGACGAAAGTCGACCGGTTTTAACGAATCTCTAAAAGACCGGAGTGTTTATCAACCAAAGTTTGTCTGCTAGCGGTGTGTAGTTCAATTCAAAGCCTAGTAGATTCGCTTGTAAGAACCTAACACTATATATGCAATATGATCCTATATTCTCTTGGCGATTGAATGTATTTATTTCATACGTGTTAAAGTAGGAATTACCCAACGTTATAAGGAACCGATTTAACTGTACTATATTTTTTCAGGAGCACCTTAAGACCATTCCTATAATTCCCTATAATATGTTTATAATAAGCATATTACAGGATACAACATGGTGTATGTTAAACATGCACTTAACCATTATATTAAAACAGCTGGAAAATAATTGGTAATTTTCGTCGTACTCCCTATATATATATGCCACATATGTGTTTGTAAATCGTTGCAAATTCTGACCCTCTAAATAAGCTTGCTATCAAATATGTTATTACGTATAACAACAAACTTACATTACATATATTTTGAGTGATCCCTAATTTTAACAGAGGTTTAGAGAAAGAATTGTCATATATTCTGTGAGAACTACTAGACTTACAAGCGTTAGATGTTGCTTTACAACTGCTATTGTTCCATTTGTCTTTCCTATGTATTTTGTCTGACACAAACACACAGGGAAAACAAGTGTTCTTAAACTCAGAAAAAAAAAAATAGAAAACATTAATTTATCGTTGATAGCACTTCGCACACCATTTTCTAATCCTACATTCTTTTCGAGAAAAGCTTTCATCATAAATCCTCGTTTAATATTGAGGAAGTCAATTGTGGTGTACTGTAAGTGGTATAACTTGAGCGCTTCATGCTCATGTTGTTACAAGTTATCTAGTTTCTAATATAATAGAAATATTTATTGAAAACCCCGGAACGTTTACATTGCTAGTTGTTCCTCAGAAATCTTTACGGCGTTTGTGTAGCAGGCTCGAGGAATACATGAATTATAGAAATCATTCGTTTTAATGCTTCAATAAAGCTATTAAATGAGCAATGTTCTATTTTATATGCTGACGTCGTAGTATCATAACGTAGTATTATGGGGGTGGCACAATAAACATAGGACAAAATGAAATCTGTTTTTATTGGAATAATTTGCGTATCTTTTGCTGCTTTAATAAATTTTAAAGCCAGAAGAGTCGCCATCCAATGATTTGTAAGTCACCATATATATATATATATATATGTATATGGTTTTAGAATGTAATATTTACGAAGTATTAACTATTCTTATATTTAGTTGCTACGCTAGCACCTATTGAGTCTGCTCATTCGTAACAGTTTTGGATCTTATATTTTTAAATCTCAAATTTAAATAGGTTGCCACTTCAGCACGTTATTTCTCACTTATTTTCTTGCTCTACTTGGATTTGTTTTCTACAGGCTGGAAACACAGTGAAGTTGGAGGAGCTACTTCAGAAAAGTTTTCCTGTTGTAAAAGTCGACGCATTACGACCCGTTGTTATGGCTATCTTAAAAAATCTAGAGCATGTTGATGAACGTTACCTTAGGAGATTGGTAGCTGACAAACAGCTTTATCAGGAAGCGGATGTCGGTGTTAAACGACAAATTTGGCTTTCGCATCAAAGCCTATTTGGCGATGAAGTGCTACCACTTTTTCAAAGATACATGAAGGTTCGATTTGGATAAAAAAGTTCCTTGCCATGTGTTTACTTTGTTTACAAGCGAATTTTAGGCTGAACTCAAAAGTCGGTTTCGTAGTTCCATTTCAATGGAAATTTACATAAAAGACGGAGTGAATTTCTTAATTTAATGAAAAATATATATTTTACGTATAGTGTGTTGATTTTATCTTCTGCTTAAGGCACAGACCTTTGAAATTCAATTTGTAACAGTTTCTTCCCATCAGGAGCGCGAGGCTGCTCTTTGGGAAATGGGCGAAGCAGGAGCATCTTTCTACGCGCCAACTCCAAGGCAACGGCGACAGCATCCTATTGTTCAACAGCTTGTGACAATGGTAGTGGCATTAAACGGTAGCTGAATTACAATGGGATATTTATAAGCGATGCAAGCATGAAAGAGGTTATGGACAAAACTCAACACGAAGCGTAATCTAATGTGCGTTATAATCAGATCTTCATTTGCCGTTTTGTCATCAGGTGGGTCGGAACGTAGTGCTCTACGATATGGTCTTACAATCTCTACGGACACTTTTTGTGCGAACAAAAAATGTGCATTACTGTACACTGCGAGTGGAATTACTCATGGCCCTGCATGACGCTGATGTAAGTAGCAGACATTTGGGCCGCGAACTTAAAAAAAATATTCATACTTCGATTGTCCTGGACGTTCAGTCGCAAAAGAATCGCTAATACGCACAATATACAGGAGTCCGTTAATTAATAATTTAATAATAAACTTATAATTAATTATTAATTATATAAGAATTATAATTAGAATAATTAGAACGTGATGAAACGGCATTTTACCGTTCTCAAAGAAATAAGGCGCCACGTATATTCATGTTTTACTGTTTTGGATATTAAATCTCTACAGCTAGGCTTCAAGTTACTTCTACCCTATATTCTTGAATTTATGGCAGAAATGCAGGAACAGTTCTTCTAGATCTGTCGGGTTGTGCGTAGGTAGTGTTAACACGATCTGACAGCACAGAACATTGTTTCGATGAAAGTCCTTTCCTATTCTATACAGGTTGACATCGCTTATAAGGCCTGGCTTAGGTGGAAGTATAATGTGCTACTTCTTTGTTTCCTGTTGCAGTACAAATATCGACGCTCCTGGTACCTGACTAGGTGCTCAATAATGTTACTTCAGCTTCGCATTATTACTGCTATGCCTTGAGTTTTTCGTTAAAAAATTTGTAGGGTTAGTGCAAGGGGCTGTAAATATTTCCAGTTTGTGGAGTCTTTGAAGTCAACCTTAATATGACTGCATAAAGCTTAGATAAAACTTCTATTTCAGAACTTCGAAATGTTGGATGCTTGGTTCGAAACATTAGTTTTTAACTTAAAAACTAGCGGCATTCAATGTTTTGCTAAATCAATTACCCTTATGTACAATGATATATATTTTTTTTAATTATTTACACATTTTGTTTATTCGAATATACATATTACTGTACAATAACAGCAGGCTAATCGGAGAAGTAAATGATCTAGGAATCGAAATACAATCAAACAGTGGGCGGGACACTTGCTCCCTTGCTTGACAGACCAGTAAGCGCTCTTTATGTTGTGCTATAACTTCTCATTAACACTTAACTGATTATTCGTGGAAAAGAAAGAGGTCTCTTGCTTGTGGTTGCAATCGAATATGTTGACTCAAGCTTCAGCAAATATTTAGAACGCTCTGCGAGATTATTTCACTATCTACTAGAATTTAAAAAAAGAAAAACAGTATGGTGTCGAAGTACGACGAAACTAGATGAGCTGTAGAAGTTTTGAAGCACGGTGTACTCGTCATCTGTTAAACGAGGTCCTATCACCGACAAGAAGAAATAAACGTTATAGTAGAGATGTGTCTGAAAATAGCACCTGCGGATAAGGGAAGTTTTTCGATCATAAATTGAATTCGTTAAGCTGAATTATTCAGTCGTCACCTGTTTTAACGCGGACGTTTAGGCGCAAATTCGGTGAGTGTTTATCACATATCGTGTGTTCGCTTGATGTTCTTACCCCATGCATTGATTCAGGATTTACTCGCCTTTTCTTGCAAGGCTAGTTGACTTTCTCTATATTCCCACGTCGCAGATGCACCGCACTACCGAAGTGTTACGGTAGACAGACGCTTGAACTGGGTGAGAGCAGAATAAATGATAAATCACAATATGAAAAATAAATTAGAAATTGGGCCTAAAATGACATGCCATAGTAACCTAATGCATAAAGCATTTTCCAAACAAAGAAATAGCCCTCAGTCCAATGCCCAAGCTGAGAAAGCCGTTGTCCCTAAAATATAGTCTGTCAATTGTCAGCTATTGTGCTTGAAGTTTTCTGAATTTATTGATTAGACTACTTCATCTACAGTTGCGATCCGGTCGATGGGTTTGCGGGTGCGCCTATTTCTAAATCATTTCAGTGCCTAGTATGTTGGTCGTAGTCGTGATCAGTGAATGATGACAGAAGCAAATTACGAAAAAGATTAATGACACAAAACATTAATACAGACCTCGAGAGGGTTAGAGTAAAGAATGTGACACAAGCACCACAAATCGCCGAGGGAGCGGGGATGTACACCTAAAGACTGAAAGCCAGAAGCACAAAGGGTGGCAAATCGGATAGTAAAAAAGCACGACTCTCTTACTAGTTTACAATTATGGCTATCGGCGTCATTTTGCCAGCGCAATGACTGTTTTCGGTCTGAGACTGCAACTGGGCAATGGGGCGTAGGATATCATGCCATGGGCCTGGCCGATGCCTGAATGGCTGTTTGTATATTTACAGGTACATAGCGAGTGCCAACTACTACTCGGTTATGTTTCGCTATCTTTTTCTGTATGCCGTCATTTAGAAGATTTTAACCGTGGTAATTTGTTGCACAATGGCTAGCTTATTTTCATTCTCTTTGCCATTAAGGGACCATAAACTACGACTGAAGCAAGGAATATTTGACAATGTTTTTGATACGAAAATTATTTCGTTCGTGGTGGTGTATTAATCTTCACGAGTATATTTATTTTACATGAGTATATGTGACTCTCAATCTGAGCTACCGTTTTAGATATTGAAGATTCAGCTCTTTTATTAATAATTAGCTTGAATAAAACCTCGTCGAGATTATTATCAATGCTCATTACTGTGTTCACTTTCACTAGGTCCTTTAGCTCAAAAAAGAGTAAAAGCATGAAGTAGCACCCTCAAATAGTAGACAGTAATTGGCATGGACACCTGGATCGAAACGCTTAGTCTTAGATGGTTTAAAATGATACAAAACCATATCGAGAGGATGCGAAGCATCATGTCAAATACTGTGGAGCATCATGGTCCTACATGATGCATCAGTTTTTCAAGGCTGAGCAAAGCTTTTATACATAGAATACTTGGCAAACGATAGCTCAGTTGACATAGAGCCGTTCAGTTCTTACTAATGTTTTGGATTTTGAGCGCCCCTTTGGCCAACCAAAAACCAAATCCCTTGCTTGGAAGTTCATTCTGTAGAAGTTATCTGGTTTTTGATGTTACATTGAATCATTGGCATACGGATACAATGCTTTACCACGAGAGGGAACTTGTTGCTAAAGGTTAGTTTTACGTCTATGACGTATAGAAATCCGGCCGTCCGACCAATTGAGTTCCACAGATCTATTTAGCAGAAAAACCTTCGATAGCGACTGCACCCACTTTTGGGCGTGCGGACTTGAGTGTGTCACGCGATAAGGGTCGGAAACCAACTGCTATGAGATGTTCCCGCCTTAGAGCGACCAAACACCGAACGGTTTACTTTTAGCTAGACAATTTCAAATGCTTTATTTCGCTTTGCCAAACATCGAAAGAAAGAGCCTGTGAAGTAGTTTTAGGAAAAAATATATATTTATTAAAAGATACTAACATATATTGCTATCTACACAATCTGCCAAAGTGTATGAAGATATTTTTTAAGCTCGAACCAATGATTTGTTAGGTTCGGCATACACTGAGGCGATTGAGCCACTGTTGCATTAAGTTATTTCTTTGTATTATTTACTCCACTATCTAATCAATGGCTATTTATTTTTCTGATTGCAGGTTCAAGATATCACTCAAATTGATAGCTGTCACAAGTTCGCTTGGTGTTTGGACGCATGTGTTCGTGAAAGAAATATTGATGCGAAAAGATCCCGCGAGTTACAGGGATTCCTCGATGGCGTCAAACCGGGAAGCGAACAAGTAAATCCTTTTTAATCAAGTAGATATTTTTTTATAAAAATTTACAATCGAGAAATGATCAACGAATTTTTTTTCTCAGCTTCCATGCGCTTAAACGTGAATTGCAATGGATAATTTAATGTTATTCCTATGCAGAAAATGTGAGCAGCTAACGATTTTTTGTCTATAATTTATACAAATTTATTTATCTATAATTGTACAAATATTCACAAATGTTAATAAATTGAGCAGTGACACGCTTTGTCAATATATAATGCCATCACGAGCGGGTAGACCTGTTAATACCTTGTTTTTTATAAGATTGCAAATAATCAGTGTTATAACGACATCAGTGCAGTAATAGACACATTCCATCTCTGTGTGCATATGTATGGCTGAAACCGTAAGCCTGCGTTTGCCCCTTCTCCGTACGCGAATTTGTTAGAGCTTTGTCCTTCTCCATTTATTATTTATTTTTATTATTATTAGATTCCAATCCGTGACCGGCGTGAAAAAGCGGAGTTAACATATGTCTGTAATGTGTATTCCTATTTATGTGTTTCGATTTTTTTCGGACCATTGAAGGTCGAAACGCGTGTTTTAGTAAACCCCAGAATTCGAATTACTGGGAAGAGAATGTTTTTTCTTGTAACAATATAATTTTTCGGTTTTAACTCACAAGGCTACAGATCGCTCATACAGAAACTGAGTAAAATCAATAGAATATTATAAGAAATTCGATGTGGTATTGTGAACGATGAACAATGAAAAAACCGCTGCTAAAAGATGGCTCCTATATTCGCCGCTGAATTCGGGTAGGCCCCTGTTCTTACACTGTTGATCAAATATAAGTTCTTCAGTTATATCTCGAGCCTTACCTGCCAGTCCTAAAATTTTAACACTTATGTTCTTGCTTTATACATTGTTTTATTAAAACAGACAATTAAGAATTAGTATAAAGAATATCGACGCAGCCTTCTTAAGAGTATACTATAGGGCTACTTATTCAAGAACTAAAAGTAGGCAACATATATTTTAGCTTATCTTAGATTGTATATAGCACTGAAAAACGCATAGCCTATTTAGCATGTGGCTCCATAAATGTACGCCAAGTCAACAACGTTTTGGTTTCAATATACTCTCAAAGTACGATAACTAGGGGTTAATCTTTGATACTCATTTTGTAACAAGAAGCCAAGTAGGCATAAGCTTTACGTAGTGAAATTTAATAGTTAATGCATTTTTTAATATTTTCCTGAAGTAATTCCTGATAATATGATAACAAACCCTAATAATGACTAAAATGCATTTTGTCTTTACTATAATCATTGTTGTCATCATCATAACAGGTATTGGGTGATATTGCGATGAGTTTGGCCGATCCTCATGCTACAAACTTCCTCGTCAGTTCAGCTCTCAAAATCATCCATCTTCTAATCAACAACGAGAGTTTACCAAGGGTATAGTCTAAAGTTGTATATCACAATGGTTTTATTACAACAGTAGCTTACAAGATAGAGAGCGAACTTGTGCGGAAATGCATTTAGCAAACTAGATCCTAACCGCCTAGTAATGAACGTATGTTATACATTTACAAACGCCTTTTACAAAATGGTACTCTACATGTCATTTGAGAACTTTCCATACATTTTCTATCTCCCTTATCGTTCACCTCATGCTGTTTTTAGTAACTTCCAGCTCCATTAATTCCATCTTTTTTTTTGTAGTTCACTTCACCAGAGCGCCCTACTGAATCAACCTTTACAGTATGCCCTTACGCTTATACATTTCTTAGTCTCCTAACTTCCGATCGCTAACCAATTGCTACTCATATTATCAACTTCCCATAACCTGACACTCGGCTTCCTGTTTCTCTCAAAAAAAATTCATTAATCCAGGTATTCAAGACTTCAGCTACATTTTATTCTTGATGGCAACCAAAGTTCTCCCGCAACCTTAACAACTCTTTACCATTCTGTTTTTTATTCTTTATTTTTATTTCCTTATTATGTATATTTACCACTTATTATCGCGAGCCAACAAGTGTTAAGTATTTTAAATAACATAGCCTTATGTTGGATAATGTTTCGCTAAATAAAAAACATCATATTTTTACTCTCGTGGCAGTAAGTTATTACGTTTTCATCCGTTATTTTTGATGACTTCGTTTTACTTTTCACCCAACTGATGTATGCCATCTCGCCAAATGGCTTCTAATTACCTTTTGAATTTTTTATTTGCGTCAAAGGTCAAACTACGAGGATGATTGTCCAATAACGGAAATGTATCCAACATAATCTCCTAGGAAAGTATTTTTTTTCACGTGCGGCTTCACGTTGCCATGCAGCAATAGAATTTGACCTTGTATGTTGGGTTTTTTCTTTTTGAATAGTCTGATTTATTCGACGCAATTGGGCCAAATATGAGTTAATAAACTTTATTGTTAGCAGGAAGCAATTCCTGAACAAAAGCCTTAGTCTCGCTGGGTGAATCCTGGGCTGCGGTTTTCTCATGCCGATCTATGGTTCCTATCAGCTTATAGACACCAATTTTCATCACTGATGACAATCCAAAAGGCCATGGAACGCTCAATACCGGGCGAAATGTCAAGAAGCGGAAACATTCAAGCTCTTTAAATTTCCAAGTGGAGTTAAAGGATTTGAGTGACTAACGGTCTTGCGCTGCGGCCTATCTTCTTGGACGATTCCGCAGTTTTTTTGTCGGCCGCCGTCCTAGCCTTCTTTCAAATGACATTCATGAAGTTCAGATTTGAGCGGGGAGTGTACTTGAGGTTCCAGATATCGTTTTCAAACTTGGCAAGTATCTCCTGAGTAATCCTTTCAGCTGGAACATTTATCGTTGAAAAGTTCTAGTTGTAATACCATTACGGAACGTGAGAAAAACGCCTTCGAATAGCATATCAAAGGTAAATAACAAAATAGTGAAGAAAAGGCTTTTGAGAAACATGGGAACTACTTAGTGCTCGAATTTGTCTTCGAATATATATGCATTAAGGTACCCAATAATGTGCTCGATTCAATCATAATGTACGGCGTCGTCGTGGAAAAAATTTAAATCGTCTTGAAAACAGTCTTTATTAAAAATTTGTTAAATTTTTAACGAAAACTGTTTTTAAGAAGTTTATAGGAGATTGTTACGCCTGTATCTCAATCAAACACATGATTAGATCTTCTGGGCAGTCAGCACTTACAAATAGGGTCTGCTTCTAGTAAAATACTCAACGAACTCAACAACTTAGCCATGGCTAGAACAGAAAAAAGAAAAGAATAGAAAACTTAAAAACAAAGTTTTTCACATTTGATTGAAACGTAATCCAAGATTTCTCAAACCTATACAAGTGCCCGAAACACTGACTTTGCCAGCAATATTGGCCAACAAACTATCCGTTCGATTTCTGCTTGAATGAGATGGTAAGTATAGAGGCGAAAACATAGATGTTACTATTAAAATCGCAGATATAAAACGCGGCGACGACCAAATCGCCGGCGAAAACAAATCGCGGGGCAACATACGTAAATAATATATAATAATATGAAATAATAATATAATAAGATAACTATGTAATGCTAAAATAAAGGTGATGTAATTCTTAACGACATCATTCGCCCATATCACTGAACGCTAAAAAAAATTTTCCTACAGTCCCCTACCAGTCAGATTAGTCATGTAGGCCTACTACCACACAGCAAATTCGATATGACGAAACTTTATCTGATAGTCAAGAAAGTTACCACAGCTATCATAATTATGAGATGTTACCCCAGAATATTTACCAATTTTTATTAATAAAATTATTCAATAAAAAAGCTTTGGACCGGAGAAATTGAGAGTTTCCAATAAGGCGGTTTAGGAGTCAGTGCAGCTAAAAAAAAACTTGAAGTGAGGGTCAGGTGTTTAGCGGAGGCTTCACATATCTTGAAGATGTCTTACGCGTCTTAAGCGTATTCAGGATCACTTTCCAGTTTATAGAGTTCAAGGAAATTCTCACATAAGGCCTAAATAGATGTCTGATTTTTGGCTTGTTTTCCCTTCCTTGTGGTTGTACGTAGGACTAATGTATGATCTAGAGTCGATCATCCTAAACTCAACTGGCATTATTTTTGCCATTCACCGAGCCAATGTTTTTATAATAAACGCCTCACCCAATATATTAAGGAGGCAGTGTCCTTTATGGGTTCGATTGTCCACAGAGTTCCGGGCAGCTTTTAGCGCTACCCCATCAGACTTGTCGCTTTTTTTGCCTCTACTTCTCCACCCACCTGTGCTTCTTCCTGGCTCAACTTAATATTGTTTGGAACCCAATTGCTTCCCTTTCTCTTAAGTTCCATCAGTTTTCTGCCTTTGCCAAGATTTAGGTCAGTAGAGAATGGGTGATTGGAATGCTTCCTGGGATTATTCCACCCTCTAGAGTTAATCTATCTCTACGAGCGGTTGATGGGTCGCTTCAGTGGTTCCGGTTCCCGTTTCGAGTTCTGGTATCTTAGTGACCACCGCTTATGGACAGCTTAATCAGATTCGAACCCAATGACCTTAGTGGAAGTGTGGTCCTTAACGGCAACTTTATTTCTAATCAGATTATGCTCCGCAGCTTTATTGCAAGGAGCTCCAATTTGTGATTTCGATCGCATTCTTTGTTAACCGGGGCACTCTTCACTGTGTCTTCCACGAGGATTACTCTGCCTCTTCTTTCATCAGCAATAATTTCATTTTTCATTCCTGCGATGCAATTGCAGAACATTGCTATCTGTTCTACTTAGCTTTTCGTATCACTCTCCGATTTTTCTTTTCCTTTTTAGACCTGTATTCACCTATTCGTCATCCTGCATGTTTTGGACCTCCATTGTAGCTCGTTTGTGAATCGTTTGCATCAGCTTGTGTAGGCTTTTCCAAGTTGAAAATTTTGCTCAATCCAATTCACCTCAACAGTATAACCGTTTTGCACAGATTCGTAACTGGAGTTTTCAAGGCACGACGTATTTACTAGGCTAAAATCGCGCGTCAAGAAGTAGACACGTAATACTATATACATATAAATATTATTACTGTATTAATTGTATAGTAGTTTCTATTACGCAAACAATGCAAGGCGACGAATTTATGTCATGTTGTTATTAATTACATTTCGCCAACCTTGACAGAATCGGCCCGTTTTGGATCTGCCGTAACAGGGCTATGCAAGTCCCTAATGGAATTAATTAATTAAAACAAACATGGTTAATTACAACACAAACCTGATTTTTCACAATTTGTGGCAGTCTGTGTTAGATACATGTGGCATAGCAGACTATTTGTTTTGGAAGCACAGAAAAGATACATCGTTCTTTTTCAAGCGTAATTTGCCACTAGCGATACCTTCTGCTACTATTTGGAAAACTTCGTATTATTTTGTATTATATATACCGCATTACCTACCTTTTTTTCTAAGAGAACCAACTGCCCTGCAGTATCAATACCCAACCATTTAGATCCTCATAAATTGTGTTCATTGATTCTTATTCGTTGATTCCAATGCATGAACTATCAGGAAATAGAAGGTCAGATTTAGTCTAATAGAAGATACAAGGGCACTGTTGTAACTATTTTTTGTTTCTGCGATGCGGCTGTTTTTTAGGACCACACAGTACTGTTACTCTTAATGAGGATGTTGTCATTAGGGCTCGACGCCTGGAGAATCATGACAGATCAGGAGTTTAAAGAGCCAAAGCTTGACCCGCAGGTACAATCTCTTATAATACACTTTCAGGCTTCGTATATATCAAACGGACCTATGAGTTTCGCCGCGCGCCTGCATTACGTCGATTGATTTAACTAATTTATTTTTTTTACACTCAGCCTGCATAAACTGTCGTAGATACCAACAGTTAGCCGTTATCACCTAAACACACTTAACCCGTTACCTTGTTTTTATTATATGGACGAATTTCTATCGAGTTACAGCTAGCGCAATATACAGTTCGACTGAAGGCCCACACCTCTACAAATATTCGGTTACAATTTCCACATCATTTTGCAGCATTGATTCTATTACCACGTTATAGTCATCGTTCTTAAAAACTGTTAACATAAACCCAAGGGCAAGCTTTACTCTACCTGTACATCAAATTAATTTTATATGTACCGCGCATGCAGCGCCAGCTTGGAACCTTAACCCGCTCTTACCTACAGTTATCTGTCTATCACTCATTATTGATCCAGTTATTGATGTAGCGTAAATTGAGCGCACTTGTTTACGCAACACAATTTTCATACTGATAATATATCAGTATAGACGATGCTGGTGATTGCCTTGGTGCAACGCTGTTTTGAAACATGCAAAATGAGAAAAAGGTTCGATTAACCAAATTAACAATCCGCTTTATGTAAAGCATTATAGGGTAAAAATGTTTCCCAGAATTAGTATTTAGTGAACCACAAAAATCAGATTCATCAAACGACTTCAAGGGGTCGTTTCTGGATGACACAAGTCGTCTACCCAAAACCTCGTAGAGTACAAGACGAAAATGGTTGACAGATTCCGACCCGCGCCTATTTTATCTTATTTCTGATTTGCTTAAATTTGATTTACTGGTTTAATAGCGGGTGAAAAGAGCCGGGATTGGCCCGGTAGCAGACGAGGAGCAGTCGGTACTGCCGGGATCGTAAGCGTCTATATCTGATGAAGGGTTAAAGTATCTCATATCTTGTAGCAGGATGGTACATCACCTCATACTAACAGAGTAGTGTAAGGCTAACTGCTTCAGAGTATGAGCATGTTCCGAAATGAGCACATACGGCTGTCGCACAACCGCGGTTTAGGTTTTGATTCGGTAGATTATTATGCATGGAGTGTCATTAAGAAAACCTAACGCACCATTCCAAAATAACGTCAATCGTCTCACTTGCACTATCATACATTGTCAATGGTAATTATATTGAATAACCGTCAAAAATGACTTTTTCAGCATATGAAAACATTTTGATAAAATATGTGCAACATAATAAGGAGCTGAGTTTAGATGAGCCTTCTGTTAATATATGTATATTTTACACACAAGACAATAATTGAAGATTCTCTTAGTAAACGTAGTAGCCTTTATGAGAATAAGTTATCAATTCCTTCTGGTGGCTTGCGGCCTTTTCTACAATGGCTTACTTTGTGGTGCAAGAAAGGTCCATCTCTCATTCAACCTTCGATTGCTTTAGACGAACGTCAACAAGCTAAATTGCATTAAAAAATGAGTTAACAGCACTCCAAATTAATAACTTAAGCAGCTTTCTGCTTGCGTACAGATAGGCGCAGTAGTGTTCTATGAATTCATTTTAAGACCATTCGGAGGATGGTTCTTTGAAATTCGAACTAAAAACTAGCACGACGCAGTCTCACATACAATGGCAGGTCATTCTGCTGTAAAAGATATTTTGCTGCAGGAATGTTTTATCCACATGTCGATCGTTTGGCTAATTTTGATTATACCCTTTTAAGAGCACAATTGTTCTTAGTTAAGCAAAGCGACCATGCCTAGGAGTAGATTAGAAGCTGATAAATAGTAAAAAAAAAAAGTCGGCGCACTTGAAGATAGAGCGATATATCCAGTGATTGACTGAAGACTTGTTTATGATTTAAAACGATAAGTCTAACTTCAATGTTATCTATACGATACGATAATTTCATAACCTATGACCCAGTTCAGCTGATACAGTATTATGCTCTCATCAAATACCACAATTGGACATCAATTTACATGCAAATACATCATAAGCATTTTCGGAACATTAATTGGCTCCATATTCGTAGTGAAGAGGATGTCGACCCTGCATTCGAAAAGACTCGTAAACAACTATATCATGAATATGATAGGCGCGTTGTGACAGTTTAGAAAAAGTTCTAATTCTCACGTGGCCTTTGACGGCTTTACGCGAACATCAATCAGCTGTAGCATTAAATGATGCTATGATGGGTTAACAGTATTCCAAGTTAGAAGATTACAATGGTTTCCGAAACCTACCGGAGTGAGGTACAGACCGTCCCTGTAGCTTCCCAGGTGTTGTTCTACAGACGCAAATTCAGGGTATTTGAGACTGGGGAGATCTATTAGAAAATTATAGTCTAAGAAAACTGAAGATTGTGCGGTCAGTAATGCTTTTGTATTCAGGGTAACAACTCCAAAATCCTTAAGCTGTTGATGACAAGCTATATATACATTTAATTCCAATTCTATTAGAGCTCATATAGATTCCACCATTGTCATCTATATTCAAGCCTATATGCGAGCAGAGTTGGCATCAATTTGGAAGTCAAACAAAGCCTTGTCTAAATTAGATTCCGTTAGTGCACTCAAAATCCAAAGGGTTCTTAGACATACATGAGTTTACTATAAGATTGAGAACAAGTGGGCCTACAAAAGTTTGTTTTTTTCGCGAATAATTTGTTTTGAAATCGGTCGTTGAAGGAGCTAGCCGGGAATTTCTACACTCGCCTGCAGGTGATATAAACGTGACCTTCCCTTTCGGATGTAAGGGTCTATTTCAAAATAGGTCCTCCATGGGCTTGAAAACTAAGAGCAAAGCTCACAAACACATGAAAGTAAAAGAAAAAGAACTGATGGCGAAGTCGTCTAATGGCTAAAATTACGAAACGTCCGGTGATTCAGGGATTCCAAGGGGAAACATAATCATGCGGGTAAAAAGGGTTTAATAGTTAAGCCTGCCGCAGGCGACTCAATTTGATAGAGCATGCTTAAACGAGATCAGGAAAATCTCTTAAGAAACTAAAGGCCAGACAATATTACTGAGTTTCCCCTATAACAACATAGCACACAGTTCAATGTATTTGTTCATCCTCTATGCAATCTCTCAAGAAAGAATGCTTAAAAATGCTAGAATAGAAATGAAACGAGAACCTATCCAAGATTATCAGGAGGGTAAAAAAGAGGAGAAAAATGGAGGTGAAAGTGGAGAAGCAGACAGTTATGTGAAGCGACTGCATAGTATGTATTTTTTTTTATCAGCATTACAAGAGTAACTTTTAAGCTTGGACCCCATTTTACGGAATCTAAATGGGAATATGGTTTCGGGTCTCCCAATTAGTATGTCAGTGCACTCTTCCATACCTCAATAAAAACAACTTTAAGAATATATCTCTATTATGGCAGTCTTCTGCATATGCCAACCGATTTTTCTTGAAACGCTAGAACCTTTGCGGTATGTATTAATCCTAGTAGATCGACATAAGTCACACGCTTGAAGTATAGGTAATCTAAGTTCATATGGGAGGTAGTCAGTGCGGGAGCTAATTCAGGATCGGCGTTCAAATCCTCCAGTTTCATAGTTTTTACAAATTTAAAGGTTTTGGTGCGCAACGTCTGTAAAGGAATCGCGGATGACATCATTCTGTCAAGCTGATTGAAACTCATGAGACAACAAAAAGGTTACCAATACCTCGTTGTAGGCCTTAGCATACTAAGTCTATGCTGTTCCGTCATATATCCTTTATCGATTTTTTTTTTACCTTACAAATATTTTTGATCGATTTTTAGCAGGTTGCATTCAACTTACTTAGCTTATGTTATTTCAAACTGCTAAATGCTGGGATCTACCCTAACAAGAGTTAATTAGATGGCAGACTCATTTCTTGGTAGTGGATTGTTTGGCGCTATTTTATACACATTGGTGCACACATAGCCCCATAGGAAACAACCGGAAGGTATTCAATCACAGAGCCAGTGCGACTACTCGGGTGTCACCGCAGCGCAACGAGATCAGCAGGCCTGGAAACGTTCAAAACAGTTTGACAGCCTCTCGGGCGTAATCTCGAATTAAAGGCACTAAGAACTAAAACAATGTTCTCATTGCGGCTTACGAACAACATAGTGTTTGCAATTGCCGTTTCGTTAACGGTAAGATGCTCAACACGTTCAAAGAAAAAGGACAGTGACCTCTGCTCTACAAGCTCTCTGCACCATATCGTGATTCTTTGATAGTTAAGTCGTTGGTCAAAGCTCACCTTTTTGTTTCTGTTCTCTGAGCCCCAAATGCAACAATTTATTTAGCTAGCTGCTGAGAATGAGCTTTATCAGCGAGAATATGATCAAAAGAATCAGTGATCAGCGAATAAACGACGTTTGTGATGGTCTTGAGCTTTCAATTGATGACTTTATTCTAGTACGTAAGAATAAAGATGCCGGTTTCGCTTTAAATGCATCACGAAGTGCCCCTCATTTGGCCGGGTTCTTGGACCGGCATCCGCACTAATTAATACTGTAGCAATGCTGTGCTTTTGTTTGTCTCCCTGGCGTTTCTTGATCAATAGCCTCGTGTCGTCCGTATTCTGTGCGACGCTTGTGACATTTAGTCGACTTTCATTTTCGGTGGAAAAGCAAACGCTGTTTTGAACTACTAACGTTTCACTGCCGCGAACCGCAAGATTTACTGTGTCGGTGTTTCGGCAGGCTACATTTACAAGTTTACAAACACTATTAAATGTCGTTTTAACTACTTCTCGTATAAGAACGTTGTGGCAACCCCATATTTGGAAAAATAGGGTTTCCTTGCTCGTCTTTAGGGTGTTAAAAGGTACAATGATTCAGGCACAGATTTTTTTCCTGCTTACCGCCTCTGTTAGCCCTTCAAACTATTGCCGTTCCAACCGACCACTTAGAGCCTTTCTTTGTTAACGACTTCAGTACGTACGCTCTTATATGCGGTTTACCATTAATTTAAACCACTTTCCGATGCGACTAAGGTGCACTGACCTCAGTAAAGCGAAAAAAAGAAATTGGAAAACCATATGATCAGGATGTGAGAGTAAAGTACCTGTTTAGTAAGATATGTCGAATAGGTAATTATTTCTGAATACTATTGTTGTTCAGTAAATAAGACATTGAAAATATGCAAATATTTTTACGAAATCACTAGCATTTCATCAATAAGCAGCAGGTCGTCTTATATTATACCCAAGCTACAATCCATGTTTTTAGGTCTTGTTGATTAACATAATACAGCTGAATCTAGCAAATCAAAATATGTATAGTCAAATAGTTCTTCTAGATCTTGCTTACTCTATCAATCATATACCATGATTATGAGCGACAGACTTTCGTTTAGCAAGTGTGTCTTTCCCTTATCTTTGATATTCGAGCCATGATGTTTGGTAAAAACCGAAAGAGAATCGTGATGCATTAATCTTCTGGTCGGTCGTTTGTATTGCGGATCTCGCCAGATTATATTAATGTCGAAAATGTGATTTAGTAAAAAAAAGATTCTTATTGTTTACTACAAATTGAAAGAGTTTTTAACAAAGATTTTAAATTAAAATTCCAGGTGGTAACCAAGTTTCTTCCATCAATGATGTCCTTGATGGTCGATGACCTAGTGAGACAGTTAAATTCACGTCTCCCCCAAGACGATCGCGAAACAGCCATTACAACAATTGAACATTCTGGACCTCCGCCTGATGCGTACCAGGTTAGACTTCAAGAAGATACAGTGTTGCCCATTTGCTTAACTGTTGACTCAAACCGTTCGAAGTGTATGTCGCTTAGTTCTTCTATCAACGAGGAATCGTACTAATAGGAAAATGCTTGACATTTGATGAAAATACGACGGCTATAGCCAAATTATATAAAGAATATAAAGAGAATATTGATCAATACATTAGGTTATTATTTCTGCGGTTTTTAAAGTATTTGCAGTTAAATTGAAACTTGATAGGTTCCTTTTCTGTACTGTTTAGCATTTGCTATGCTATTAAGTTCGTTAGTGACAGTTCTATGAAGTTAACAAACTCTAGGGGTCGAACAACGTTGGGTGATAGTTTCTTCGTCATTTCGGGGTTGCAGCTTTTGCTACGAAAATAAGCAGCATTCATTCTGCGGTAAAGACTCATTCTTGGCTCTATTACGTGAAAATTATCACGGTTAGCTTAGAAACTTATCGGAAGTTCTGCTCGAAATTTGCCGCATCACGCGACGGGCTTTCAATGAACTAAGCTATTATTGTTAACAGCATGATAATATGCATGAAATGAGAGTGATTTCTGCATTAAATTGCTAAAAGAAAAGAAGATCCTTTATGACATTGACCAATCCAGAAAAAAATAGTTCAGTTCCGAACAACCCTCGTTCACCACACTCCGAAAAAGATGCCTTACGATAAACCTCACAATGAAAAAATAAACGCAGATTGTGACTTGCATTCGCTTGTGGAATGACTTAGGAAAGAAGTAGGAAAGGTACACGAAGAGCGAAGACATATTGTTATATGATAGTATCAGGCCCAATGTCCTATCGCAAATTTGTTTCCTTTTTTATTATAATCGTTTTCCGCTTAAAAAGAACAACTGATCGACTCAACGCCGATGTTAACAAAAATTGCTAAATAGGTCAATACCGCTTTGTTTTGGCTAGAAATCCATTTTTCGTCCGGAGAATAGAGACACCCCAAACAGCTTATGTTGAACACGAGGGGCTGCTGTCCTCTACAAGCTAAAAGCGAAACAATGTATAGTTAATAGTTAGTAAAGTAAGCGGATAGGTTTACTGACAGAAACGAAACGTTTAACTTTTTATTTAAACGGACGTTTAAATAAATATGGATCTAATGGCTCCAATTGTAACTTTGATACATGTTTACTGTTTTTTCTTGACTTCAGACCACAAAGAAGGGACTCTTCATATACAACAAATACACTAGTCATGATGACATATCGCCTTAAATGAGAGAAAAATTTATATAAGCTATAATAGCTCAGATGAATAGGCATCCAGCAAACTTCGCCTCTAAAAATATGGTAGCTGGTTTAGGTGTTTTACGAAAAAAAAGTTTTAGACGAAAGTGTCAAGTAGGGAAAGGATATAACTTGAATGACAAGAACTTAAGTAACAAACGCTGTCATATAGCGAATCGTAAACGTGAGTATGTGTTTCAGCTCGACAAACTTGGATGACTGATCATGTTGGAATAGAGGAGCCACCCACACTTCCAAATTAGCCCAGTTATCCTTAACCTAGTTTTGTTTATGCGAATACAATTTATTATCATAATAATCCTAATACTTAGAAATAATATCCTAATACTTAGTAACAATGTTACGTAAGTAATAGTAACGCAGCGCAATAACAAAATCGTTTGCAAAAAAAAAATTGAATATGTATCCTTTTTCACGTTTCCATTCAAATTTTTTTGCCATTACAGTTCGTAGCATAAAGATGAGCAATACTCGCATAAAAAATATCAGTCACCTTATGTGAAAGATACCGTGTCAAATAAAGCTATAGTAAAAGGTATTACAAATCGACGAGAGTTCTTCAACACTAATTTCTGAATCCTCTGATTCTAGGCTTATATAAACGAAAGTGGAGTGGCGTGCATACTTGCGTGTTATTATACACTGCATACTGTTCGAACACGCGACAGAACGGGACTGATGCGAGTTCTTGGAGTGCTCTCCGGCGAGGTAAGGTTGAGGGAAAGATGGACCAAGAAATTAACCATGTCTTCTACTTTGGAAATGCCCGACCACATACACCTTTATTCACCTAGCAGAAACTTACAAGAACTTGGGTAGAACATTTTAATGCATCGCCCGGATCTTGCATTACGAAACTATTCTCTGTGTCACTCTCTGCAATACATTCTTACCAATATTAATTTAGTTTCAATGGAGGAATTACAAAAATCGTTTTCCGTATACAGAAACCGTCGAAGTTCTACAGTAATAGGATTGTAGTGTTACCAGAAAGACAGCACAAAGTCTACGACCAAAATGGCGCATATTTAATTTAGTTTAGATTTTTTTAAAATATAAAAATATTTTCTTCAATTTTAGCTCAAAAACCGTTAATGCTTTATTGAAACGTATGTCAGTGGCTCATACTGAGCCATTTTATGGAGCTATATATATATATATATATATATATAATTGCATTATGCCAATAAACTCGTCACAATTTCTGACAATGACACGTTGTTGACACCAACGACATGGAGTACAACTAAAGTAAAAATATATAGCTTTTATTTAATTTATTTTATTATCCATTTAATTTATCTAGATACGTATTTCTAGAAAATTGACTTGAATCTCTTTGCAAAATATCGACAGAATCCAGTTATGCATCTGCTTGAAGTCCAGTAGTCTTTAAAGCCCCGCATCACCTTGATTCGTATAGGGGACTTTTATAAGACGGAGTTGGTTTCAATTTACCTCTGAAAACGTAGCTTAGAGGCCGGCAGAATTGTGGTGAAAAATGAAAAGCTGGTTATCTTGCATTTTAATGTTCAACAGAAGTTCGTAACTCTCCCATATATCCCTAGTTTTCAAAACTTCGTTTTCAAAATGCAAATTGTGCTAAATTTCTGCTCAACAAATCCTGAATGTTTGATAGTATGAAAATTTTAAAGTAACGTCACTTTGCTAGAGAAAAAGTGGCCTATACAAACCGCCTAACCCTATTTCTGTGCTTGCTTTTTTACAAGGCGACGACAATGCAGAACTATGTCTAAAGATGTTTCCGGATCATTGCTTGTGTTACACCACATGAAAATTGTAAGATCATGTTGGATGCGCAGCTGAAACCTGCGAACTATATGATGGAAAGGGCGGGCCAACCTCGTTACATATGCCTCCTAATCCCCGAATAACCTTTTCATACATAAATAAACATATAGAGGAGGAAAAAAGCACAGAGGGTGGGTTAGTGAAAAACTCATCGGAAGAAGAGATTAGTGGTCGAGGGAAATCAGAAGTTCGCACTTGACTGTGGGAGAAATCAATACCTCTTCATTATTACCTCAACATAAGGAGCGATTATTTCATTATCTACATAGCTCAGCTACATACGTGGCTTTACTTAATCGTTTTCCAATGAAATGTTTACTCCCTTTTGATAATCTTGTACGATTGATTGTAACGGAGAGCCATTGAACATTAACTACAGAAGTAATCTTTCTTTAAGGCAACCCGGAACGATATGTAAATTGCTCTGGAATGAATTGTAAACTGGAATAGACAAAGGAGCGCATTTTTACGCTAAGCAGTCTTACTTTTTTACAATGAATTTCAAAGTACTCTAATATGTAAGAAAGGAATAAAGTACTTTTATTGGAAAAGAGGAAGCCCACGCTAAACGAAAGGTAAAGAACAAAGGTGCGGTTTGCGCTTCACATAGATGCATAAGAAATTTTGATGACTTAGTCTGTGCACAAAAAGCAGGAATTGCCATCCTCATGAATGATTCTTCAAATGCTTCTGGCAGCCTTGAAACAGTATTTAATAAGAGTGGATTTTAAATTCGTTTGGACAATAAAAAATAAGCAATGAAGATATTCTTGAACCCTGCGATTAACTAACGAGGTCCTGTTCGTACATAATTGAACATAATTTTCTTTATAAATTAAATTTATTTACCAACTCATAGGTTGGTAGGTGGGGTTCATGACTTTACGGGACGCGAATAATAATGATACGCCTTGTTCAAAGTTTCTTTGCAGTGCTATGGGTATGTACAGGACAAGCGTCTATTTTTAAGTATTGTTTCATGGTCGCTTGTGCAACGTACGGAAGACTCTTGATAGAAATAGGCTATTAGAAACTGTTTTTTGGCCAGAAATTATGGCAAAATGTTGCCGCATGAATCAGTAGTGGAAATGCTTACTGTTATGATCTAACGTCTTATTAATGACACTGAACCTAGTAATAACTGATATTTTTCGCGCAAATAAATTTGAAAGCAGTACGCATCACGTATGCTTTTTCATTTCTTGAAACCATCCGTAGGTCAACGTATGTGTTTGCTTAGTGTATAAAATTTGATATTGTAGGATAGACGAGCTTACAATCTAGCTAGAGCAGCGTGTTAATCGAGAAACGATATCTACATATCTGCGTATCTATATATCTATATATATATATCTGCGTATTTTAGGTTAACTGCAATGCGTATATATTTCTACATGATGTGCATACATTAATTTAAACATAAATATCATTGAATTTGTGTATGAAATATACATGGAAGGTGGCAGTTTTGTGCCCTGAGCATAACCCAAAGCAGCTCTGACGGTAGGAAATATTCAATTTCCTAGCGACCTCAATACAAGTAATACAGTTATTGGGAAAGTTTCAAGTTTACGCGTATCGGTCGATTGCTGACGTCGAAGCATCTTGAATCGGTAGCTCAGTCGAATGTTGACTTACATGTGGAATGTTAAGTTAAAGAAACGCTAAAACATTAACTTTTCCGATCTGAACTGCACGGCCAATAACTGTACTTTAGTGCTTCTTGTCGGTATGTAGACGATCTGGGCATCGGGTACGGGTGAGTGGTCTTGTAAGTGGGGGTCATTCATTCCAGCTACAATGGGTTGTAATATTGGTCTCCTGCTAGTAAACTCAACTTTCTATTTCTTCTTGTGCACTTGCAATACTTGGCCAGGTGCCAGCGTATCTGAAATATGCCTGCCACTTGAATATTGCTTGGAAAATTTATGAGAGGAAATACAGAGGTTTTGAGCACTCTATATGTACGGCGTGTGGCGTATCACTAGTTTTAGACCACTGTTTCTTCAAGTGTAAATAGTAGCTTGGAAAGGGTCTTTAGGAAGCAATGGGGGATTTGGTTTCGCTGCAGCATTTTGTCGTCCAGCGAATATGTAGATTCGGAGAAGATACTGAATACATACTTTTTAATATCATCTGCAGTTAACGTTTCATACTAATGGGGTTTAGTGAGTCGTTCGCAGTGATTCCTCTACGAAGACGATTATGAGTCATTTTTGGGCCATCGCTTTACAGAATCCTACGCTCTTTAATTACCCGGCTGCTCTATTAAACTTCTTTCACTAGGTATAAAATCTTATGCTGATTTTTATTCTTCTAGTGGCATATGTAATCTACAACTGTATTTTTCAAGTAAGTAGGACGTATGCATCAGTTAGTAGGTGAATTGGTCGACTTAAATTTTCATACCTTCTGTTTACGTCCCCGCCGTCCTCAAGGAGCATCTGTTAGATTATTCAGTCCAGGGCGAACTTTGTTAACGCTTATTTGTTTGTATAGTGTAGTTGTTTTTTGAAATTGCTTTGCTCATTATGCACAAACCCAGGTATGCAAACTTGGAGATATTTGCATGCAAAAATAGTATTCAGAGACAATCGGGTTGTAAACACTTGAGCGTCTGAAACTCCGTCGCCACTACATAGCACAATTTCGAGGAAAGGTGTATTTAATTAGTGAATGATGCGCACGGTGCAATTTGTAATAAACTATGCGAGGTCATCTTAGGTAGCGAAAACGAGGAATACAGTTTCTTCTGATCTGGTATGCTCAATATCTCCCAGCCGGTACGCAACGTGTCTAAATAACATTGTCATTCTGTCATCGTTCTAAAAGTATAAAAACCCGTTTATTATTCGATGACCTGTCCTTCTGAAGTCAGCATAGGTATATCTGTTCACTGGATTAGAAAGCTATGGTAACATTGCAAAATGTATTTTTCAGGGACCTGCCTACTCGGACGTTTTTTTGCACACACTTGTTGGCCACCTGGTGTGTCATCTGGCTGAGGAGTTTGCTCATGAGGACTTCTGCACAGTGATTTTCGACGAGTTTTTTCTCACGGCTTTAGCGCGCGAAAACGTCCTAAGGTTTGTTGAAGTTCAACTCAATTCGCAATTATATTATACCAATTGTCTTTGTGTTCTGAATTAATAATTAACACTAAGCTTTTCTCATGTCCATTAAATTATGTTGTTACCTGACATTGTATTTAATAATATTAGGTAATACTGCTGCCTATGTGACACTGTTGATACTAATATTTCCTATGTGGGTGACATGTTGTACCACAACCTGTCATGACAATGACCTGCAGGAAGGCCTACTTAATTAAATATAAAAGTATATATATTATTATTAGTTATATATATATATATTTTTTTTTTTTTCGCACCACTAGATATTTCATTGAATCCTGTCTTAAATTTCTCTACGAAAATTTTCATCCAGCGCATGAGCATACCGGTTCTTTAGAGTTCTGGCACCCAAAGTACGTTTATGAAACGCTAACTTTGCACGAGCAAGACACTCGAATTGCTTTGTAATCAAATATTCTTATGTCAGAATTATTTAGAATGATGCAGTTGGGTCCACATATTCTCGATGTGGAACGAACTCAGGGTTGAATCGGTGCTGTCTTAATAGACGTCAGTTTTTTTTCAAATCGTACCAAATTTTAGCACCTTTGCATCTTCAGTCATTGTATGCTGTTGTTAGTATGGCATATGATTATCATACTGTTTTATAGGCCTGTTGAAGAAGCGCCATATATGTCCTGGAAGATCCGCCCGGGCTAGATCTGCTAGGGGGGAGTTTTTGACACTATACTTAATCTGTGTGTTTTACGTCCCGTAAAGGTCAAGCGTGCTAAAAAATCAGAATATACATACCAAACAAATGTCCTGTCGGGTGGATTACTTTTGACGCAAAAAGGTTGCTGGGCTCCATTGCGCTACCACTGAGTCAGAAGGAGCTAAGTGTCTTTCATATGCCAACCTCTTCAAAACTTTTCTGCTTCAGTCTTTCCTATAATTATCTCAAGCCTGAGAATTTCTCGAGGCCAAGAGAGTTGGTTTTAAGATGCCAAGGTCTATAATAATAATAATGAAAGTCGCTATAGGATACGAAATCACAATTGAGAAAATACTCTATTTGTGTATACGAAGGCGAACAGTCAAACTGTACAGAGAAGAGCAATGGGTTTAAATTTTATTCACGGGTCACTCAGTAATTTCTGGAAAGGTTGGAACTCACCGACTGCGTCATTTGCGGTCACATGGTTCTGTTCCTGAGCAATTCATAAGATTTTCGTCGAATACATTATTGAGTAAGCTCAGAGAGTAGTCGCTCAAGAAGCCACATTAACGGCTTTGGGTTCTGCAAGAGTCGATTCGTAAGTAGGAGAGCTATAACTCCTTTTATTTGCTATGTCACATCAACTTGGTCCTTCGAATTTCTTCAAAGGTAAATCTTCCGCCAGTCGTTCGATGTTCTTATGTGCTGTAGAGATATGTAAAAGCGCGCTGTCCGACAGAACGTTAGGCGCAATGCCCACTTATGCTTGTTGCAAAAACGATAGGGGGCCACTGGCTTTTTTAAAAACAAATCGGATAATCCAGCAATCTGGTAAGATCGAGCAAATTTCCGAAAGTCAACGAAATTCCGCGTTTTTGGTGCCATGTAGTTAAAGGCAGTAGTGTCTCGAGAAACGGTCTTGTCGTTTCCCAAAGTTTTTTGAAAGTATTGGATCCGAACAGTGATAAAGCACTTCGTCGAGAAAAATTCTCTGTAAATATTTTGACAAGATCGCAAATGTAGGTATAGTGCGTTCGCTGTTAAATAGCCCCTTCACATTTCACAAGATTCACTCACACATTAGGGAGACTTTGAAAATCTTAATGAATTAAGGTCTCCCATGCTCATCAATATCGGTTTTGTCTACTAGAAGAAAGTGTTGCTGCAAACGCTTAAGCCATGGGACTTCGATCTACCACGCTTATACGATTGGCTGTCCATCACGGAAAACTGCAGAAAGGCATCGTGGCTTTGTGCCTAGATCTCTTTCAAGCAGAGCTAGAAACCCATGACCCGCCAAACAGACCAATGACCTTATGATCTAAGCCTAGGGCGAACATATGTTGCAGGCTAGCACGCTACGATAGAAAGTAAAACCTTCACGGAATTATTGTTAGGCAGCGTTTGATTTACCCATTTAGTCGTTGCATAGGCTATAGTTTTCCTCTAGGTTGTTGTAGCCCAACGGCCCGTTAAGCAATCTGGTATACACTGCGGAACCCACTGCGACGCCATTTGCACTTTAGCAATACCAACAAATGCGCACAGCGCGTTGGTCGTCTTTCTCTTCCGGTTTTGCTGACGGTCTCATTTACATCCAGGGCGGCAAAGTTCCGGGAAGATTTTTCCCACCACATTGATGGAGTTACAACCATCTTTTGATCAGCACAGTGATTTAGGTAATCGAGCTAGAAACGTGATGCGAGCGTAATGTCTCATCATCTAATGCAGCATCTCTGCGCTACTTTCGCGCGTTTTGAGTTCCTTATCATCTTTGAATCTTGTCTTTCTTCAATTCCTCGAATTTATATTAACCTTTTTATCTAGTTTTATCACGTAGCAAACCTTTATGATTCGAACAGTTTTCACTGTGGTTGTATAGCGTTTATGTCTCCTTGGCTATTCTATTAATAAGCCTTGGTGTACCTTTTTAGACTTTTCCCGATGTAAGAAACTTTTTGTTTCCACTTTCTTTGTTGTTGGTTTCTCAAATTCTACATTATTTGAAGTTATTCAATTGTCTAATTTGCTTGATCGACAACAATTATGTTTGGCTAACGCTAGAAGACTTTATTTATATCAGCTTATAAGCTAAGAACCCGATGATGCGAATAATGTATTGTCATCGTACACTCGTTAGCTCATGGAATTTCTGTTCATTTTGTTGTCTTTTTTAGTACGACGTATTTTATTTATTATACTTAGTAAAGGGATGGCATAAAACGGTAGTGCCACAAACAGTTTGTGTTTCTAAGATATATCTCCGTATGCACCGTAACAAATGATGTTATTTTATTAGGATGATAAAATTCTTCGAACAAGTATTTTTACTTGGTTCTAAAAGTATTTTCTTTTAGATAACTTTTGCTTCGAATATAGAATATGAATTGCTTGCTTTGAATAAAAATTCCTCGCCTGAGCTTTTGCGGGGTAATAAATCAAACCTTTTAAAGTGTATTAATCGTGAAACTTTTGCTACAAGCAAGTTCGCTAGCTCAACTTGCGCTTAATTAAGGAAGCGTAATAATCCGTATCATAGACGTTTTTGTACTTCTAAGCCCTCGTTATTGCGAAAAATAATAAATGTTCGATTATATCATTTTTTAGACATTATGTACACTTCAACCGATGACATTATCATGATCTTTTATATGATCCATTAGATTTCTTTAGACATTTTGAAATACTGGAACACTCAAAACCTTGTTAAAATATTCTCGGAAGTGTAGTGGGAATTTCTCAGACTTAGCAAAACATATTATTCTCTGGGCGTAAGTGGTAGGCAAAAAAATAAATAAAATATTGCCGATGCAGGTTAGCATCACACACTGATACAAACATTGTGTGTACTACAAATTCATACGTTTTCACACTTTTTTCGGTAAAACCCACAATTTACTAGATTATGAAAAAAAATTAATTTACTTTATTGTCATTGTAACATTATTAAGAGCTATAACTAAAAGAACTTAGCAGCGTGGAGTCATGATGTTATAACAACTTCTACATTATATATAGCTACAGGTCACCCTTCCACACTTGTTACAGCTTTATAGATTACTTATTAATCCGCTTCTATATATATTTTAGAAATAACTTAATGTTCTAATTATTGACATTTTAACAATATAATTTTCAAGTTTAAGAGCTATGAATTGAAAAATATTATATTCTTTGTAGACATACATTTTTTACAATATATATTTGTTTTAAGCCCTTAAATGTCATTTCAGGGTGGTATCACCTTTTGGCCGCTAGCCGGAAGCATTTGAAAGAGCGAAAGGTCACGAGCAAAAGCAATTAAATCTCATTAATTATGTGACATACAGGCCCAAGAGAGTGGTATCGTAATATTTGGTCTTGACATTGAGACTACGTTGGTGCGCATGCCTAAATTTTCCACAGGATATTTTATAAAACACACTATTGTTATTTTATCCTTTCGGTATTTTATTATGAGAATAAACTATGTCCATTTCTAAAAAAAAACATTGGAGAAACTGTACTTTAGATACCTTGTGAACAAACGTATTCTCCTTTTATTTTGCGAATGAAACAAGTCATGAATTATATATAAAATAAAAGACTAGTTAAAGGGATCTTAGAAAAATACCTATTGTGCATTGTTGCAACTAACACAAAATCAGTAATGTTAAGTATTTTCTTTAAGGTCTAAAATAATTTAAAAAATTATTCCTTAAAACGCTATTAATAATTTCTAATGAAGTTCTCTACCATAGCGGGACAACTAGTTCTTTTGATTCAGGCCCTAATGGCCATTTTCCCAGACAGCAAGATAGATATCGCATCAAGACTAGCAGCTTTGCGTTTTCAAAAATATTTTTTGCAACACATCCTAAGAAAAGTATAATTAGTTAAAAATCGTTTCCGCCCCCTGGAAAACATCAATGTGTAATCTCGCCAACGGTCTCAGAAGCTTAACTCTATGACTATTTATGACTATATATTTAAAGGCCATAAACTTTTTAAAGTCATAGACAGCCAAATGTGTGGGTTTGTGAGGAAGGTTCGGTGTTTTTGGACTCATGAAGAAGCCATGTAGTAAAATTAGCTCTGAAAACGAACATCCAAATCGCTTTTTTTACGTGGATGCACTCCTATAAGTTATTATACAAATTCCTTAAATTAAGGCGCAACGGTGCTATATTTTCCATAGGCCATATATTATAATCATGTTTTTAAAAAATTTAAAATTTTATGCAGGCATCTGCTTCGGCTCGTATGGCACTCGTTTCATAAGCTGGCTGCCAGCAGGCTGGACATGCTCATGAAGGCCCTTCAAACAATGTGTACGGTAAGGAACTGCAAAATCCATGATACAACCACTAGCAATAATAATATAACTAATTAACATCTCTGCAAGCATAAGACCGCATTTGACTTGATTTATCGGATTGAAGCATTTTATAAGTGACCTGAACAAAGGGAGGAAAATGACGAAAACAGACGTTTGGTCAAATAAGTGGTATGCGGTATATCGTACTAGGATACGTTTTCGGAGACGACTTCCAGCGTATTAACGTCTCTAATAATATAAATCCGCCCCTTGGATCTGCAATTTGAACTCGATTCCGAAAACAACCTCATCGCCACCGATTAAATGCTTTAGACCGGAAATAGGGTTGAACGTCAGCAAGTACACGTGATGCGGCTAAAAAGTAGAACTGTAGTAAAGTAGTCTGTAAAAAGTAGTCAATCTAAACAAAGCAGCGTGTATCACAGATAGCGATTCCCACTAATTTTCCGTTTGCGCACGTCCTCGTATATTGTATTAGGACGTTTCATTGCTCATGAACAGTTATTTTGTGGAACGTAAATCCAAAAAGTTAGTGAGGCCCGGAAGAGTGTTTATAGTAAATGCAAATGAGACTAGAACCACAGAGTGATACTAGGTAACTTGGCAAGTAACCGAACTCTGACGAAAAACAAATGCCGATGTGAACTGGTAATGTTCATTCATATTCAGCAGAATCCCCTCAATGACTGCATGCAGTTTGGTACTTAAAGTCATATATCAACATAGTTGAAACCCTTTATGATGTTTAAGTAAGGAACAGCCACTCACATAGCTCTGACCGAATGGGGCAGTTGTTCAAACTTGAGTTTTCTTAGTCGCAACACTCGGAAAGAGCATAGATTGCAACGGGGTTTTGTTCTAATCATCGCAAACGTTTTCTTAAACAGTTAAGGTTAAATAGGTCACTATAATAATCGCTTGTTACTTTCCTACTGTTAGCGGAATTAACCCGAATCTACTCGTCATATTCTGAAAAAAGCAGTCAAATTTTTTTAGCGCACTTCTTCTTTTCTATCATAATTGGTATTTTTAGTTTCGACAACGTCACTGTATACAGACGCTATATACGAGAAACTGAATCCAAAAATATTAATAACTCTAGATAGAACCTTTATTGATTATAGACTAAATCTAAATCTCAAGTCATTCCCATCGACGCCGCTTAGCGGTACCAAAAATATTAACATAACTAGAAAATCATTGGCAATCACGTCACGACAACCAATACCAACCACCAGTTCGTTCTTATGTGATCAAGGAATAATTTAGAATCTGAGGGCTTGACGTTGATTGAAGGAGGAATGAATTACCAAAGCCTTAGAAGACCAGTAAATCTATATATGTATGTCAATCGACAATTGTACTCTCCCATAATGGCATATTACTTACCTTCCTCACCAATTTTTGCAAATGTGATTTCTTTTGTCTTTGAGATCTTATTAGCAAGGCCTAAAAGCTGGCACCAACAGATGCCAATCAGAATGTAACGGCTTACAATATCAACAAATTCAATCCGAGAAAAATTTTTATGAGTCCTTGAAAAAGAGATCCATGTTATAGCTACCCGGGACGTATAAATATTTTAGCATATATAAAGGCCGACGCCTACCCCCCGCAACGCCGTCCGTGTGTCCTCCAAAAACATTATCTCTTTCTCTCCAAAAATTTAACTTACGTAGCGTTTTTGCTAGGAAATCACCGTTCATTAAATATAAAGCCTTTCAAATTATGTAGGCGTGTTTTTGAATCACTTAGTTGAGAGGTAAAGTGTGCATTTTCTATGCATTGTATTTCCTTGAAGAATAGGAGAAAATATACTATACATATTTATGTCACAAAAGAGGTGCTATATATGTGTTCTAATGTTAAACGAGTATGATCGTCTCCAACTAATGACCGTAGAATAGCCTACGTGAATTCTCTTATTCTGTCAAAAAGTACGAGAGATTAATATAGTCTTGATCGACCAGCCTTGCCTCCATTGCAGAAAAATTATCCATTAGCGAATTCAGATCTTTAAATTCATTCGAGTATGATTCATAGTCATATACATATGAATATAAAACGTTTATTCTACTGCACAACTTAATGACTGAAACTCGGCTAAAAATTTTTTACTCGTTTTATCACTAATTTTTTAGTAATATAGGTATATTTAAACTATGAAAAGCATGCCAAGGCAAGATCATGGATTTATAGCCCTTTGTAAAATTATCATGAGTAATATACTAACAATGTTATTGAGTTGTGTTGAATAAACTGTCTTAATTTTACTTAAAAATGAAGCGACTTATCAGCAGCGTGGCAACAAAGGTCTAGAAAATAAATTTTATTTTTCTAGTGGAATTTATTTCGGGTATCTGGTGTCAGTATTCCCGTCTGTCGAGGCTACAGATTTTCCCGTAACATAGTATACGAGCCTTGATATACCGAAGTGGTTAGGGGAATAAAGAAAAAAATCAGGTGATAAAAGTAAGGAAACCTGATAATCGAAAACTAGGTAAATCGTTGTTCACATTAATTATTCCTTTCTTGATTTGCTTTCGCTTTACAGGGAAATCATAATTTGACACCGTCGTTTGAGCAATTGAAAGAACGTATATCTACTCAGCAAACCTCGATGTCAGCAAGAGTCCCACAACCAACTGATTCCCCCGTATTTCAAGTACCTTGTACTCCTCATCATAGCTACTAAAATTGAAATAAGAAAAGTTGACATTGTCTCCTAGATAGCAAAAGGTTCATATGTACACCAAAATATTGATTTTGCGCAACGGTTTTTTCATTGCAATTTTTGGCTGTTTGTTCGGTAAGACTGTTATATATATATATAACAGTCTGACTGAATATATATATATATATATATATATATATATATATATATATACAATAGGTTCCTTATAACGGTTAGGATTTTAGAACCGATAAAACAATCGTGCTACATTTGCATATTGTTCCACTATTGCTCGATCGCTTCATGAATCAAGACTTAGTACAACATTTTTCTCTAGCTCAACCGTGTCAAACATTGCCGTTTTCAAACCTGGAGCATTCTTATTAATACCATGTATTGAAAATAACCTTAGCTGCGCTAGTTTAATAATAACTTAAGCATATAACATTGCATTGAGTGAAGCAATATTTTGTCGTATCACTTCTGAAATATATTGTTTCTTTAAAGTTATCCACCCCTGGTCCTACTCCCTTTCGAAAATTAGCGTTAAAGCCTTCCTGATAAGTACAATGCAGGTAAAGCACAGACCTCTTTTTTTTTTTTTAATCCGTTTAAGGACTGTGATAATGGTCTTTCTAATAAAGGAATTAAGGCTGAGAAGGTCCTACAAATTCAAACGAATACACTAAGGAAAAATCAGGAAATCAGGAAGATGCATTTTCATTTTCAGAAGTATCTTCCGAGTGTTTGGTACCCAAAACTTATCAAGAACTTTTGTTTTTTCTCTTGTACGTTCGGTATTCAGCCGCATTACCTGATAAGGCTTAATACCAACACGACATAGTGTACCTACTTTCGCATTCAAACCTGGACCACCACGTGATCTAATACCTCTAATAAAGCAGGAAAATACTAGCAATACAAGCAGGAACTACTGCGCTATCACGGAAACGAATATCAGAGAACTTTAATGATCTACAAGTATAACCTCTGTTATATCCATCTGCCCAACCCACAAGTATGATAAAATCCAAGTAAAACTACAGTCACTTTCTAATAAAGAAAGCTTTTCCAATTTTAACGTCAACGTCTATATAGGAGCTGCAATCGTACTATCGGCATAACTTGAAAGTAAAATATTTGTTTTCGACTTTGTTATACATATAGATTACAAGATTCACATTGCAGTATGCATATGGGGTGCCACTATGATGAGAAAACAAACTGTGCATTTTTCCTAGTATATTAGTGTCTGAGCTGGGCATATATAAAGTCTACTAGTTCCGTTGCACTCACTTATCACTAGTCAAGCAAATGTCGTACCAAGAAGTGCACAACGTTACGTTGCGCTTTGCGCAAAGGGTCCCCAAACTTTTGTTCAATTGGAACTCATGTACGTTGTAAAATAGGCTCGCAAGTTAAGTCAGGTGATGTTAAAATAAGATTTCTTTTAAGGTTTACGTATAAGACAGAACAGAATTATAGTTGCTTACACAGTAAAGGATTCAGACCGCGCAACTGCGTCATATGAAATTGCGGTTCTATGGTCTTCCTTTGTGAATCTTCTTCGTGATGAGGTCCAGTAGCCAACGAGAGGTATGACATTATTTGGGCCTATGACCATGTTCCAGATAGTTTTTGAACATTGCTACTATATACCTCGAATTTTAATTTCTAGTAACATTTTTCACCAGATTCTAATACACAAGTCGACGTCTTAGACATATTGCGCTTTGTGAGTCCAACTGAGTACTAAGTTGGCGACCTCTTTAAAATCCTTCAACGTCGTATAAAAAAGCTTAGACAGTCGCTCTAATACATGCATATGCGTCTCGCAGTTGGTACATAATGACGCATAAAGGTTGCAAAATTACAATGGAAGAAATTCAATTTGCTTTTTTTTGAAGATGTTTCGGAGAATAAGCTTTGATAACCATGGCTGCATCTAAGTAACTTTGAGATATCCGAAATGTTTTCACACGTTATAAGGCTCCGATAGGATAAAACTCGGAGCTCCAGTTACGTAGCGGAAGACGCCGTTGTCAGTCAACTTCAAAAGCAAAGAAACTCAAGGATATATTCACGTTGCCACGGAACCGGAAAAACGGTTGCTGACTTTTCTTGCTGCTCCTAGTAGATCAACTGCATTAGTATCTAAAGATCGTTCATGTCGTACCTAATAAGGAATATGGATTCAAACTGCAAACATATTCTGCATACTCTCAGCTTTTGAAGGGCCAAAATCTCTACGCCATTCTCATCGACTTTTGATCAGCATTCAGCATAACTTGCTCGGCTGAGAGTTACGGCATAAGTACTCGAGTTGATCTAAAACATCTTGTAAGTCATCGTGGACGCAATTTTTTCTCACTGGTGATCAGCAATCTACATGACGAAGCACAAACCATTCCAAGTAGGTGGTATCTTATATGGTAACAAATCTGATATCTTTGCGGAGGTTTTTCCTATTTTTTATCCTAAAAATAGTTTCAAAAAGCATTTCGATAGCGTACGGACAACTCATAGTTCAGTGAATATTTTAAAGAAAAATCAAATATCTGTGACCAGGTTAACTCACGGTTAGAAGATACAATGCTTAGGTACGTTACACCCTGGTATAACTGGGAGTAACATTGGCGTGCAATGGGCATCTTTTTTTGCATAGTTATAAGCCAAGCTAGTGGTAATAAAAGCAAAATAGTTAAAAAGCCGTCCAAGCTGTTCTCGAAGCTTACGTGTGTAGTCTTTAATCATTATATGGCTAAAACTGCTTTGTTCAGAATATCCCTTATGTGGAAGAAATTGACTGTCAACGTTATCTGAATTCCCTCGATTGTATGAAACTATCCTATTTACGGTATGTTCTCGTGTTCCCCGCTCCGGCCAAGAACTAACTCATCTTGCTACGCGACTTTTTGCGGCTTGTGGAAGCTCTACGGCAGAGATTCGCCGCATCAAAAATGCCAGCCTATCGTCGACAGATCACTGAATAGGAGAATAAAAGCGTTACTGTCTAGTTTGCAAGTAAAAGAATAACGACAGAAGGAAGGAAGGAAGGAAGGAAGGACGTTAAAGAAGAGTGACTAGTTTGCAGTTCGTCATGATGCCCATGAATTTCACTATAATCTGTGCGAATAAGCTGTTTATCACCAGCCGGAGGAGAACTGCCTATATGCACGATATGGGTAACGTTGGTATTTGTCGGAAAGTGACGACCCTATCCAAAGCAGAACAGTTGTAGTTCAAAGGGTGTAAATACTTTTTTATATATAGTATATTTAAATATACTTAGTCTGATTATAAAAAATGGTTAGATAAGCTACAGTATATACAAGTCTTACTCGCTCATATCAAATGAACCAAAGAGCTTTAGTTGCACGCCACGAAAGGTCTTCTCCACGATAGGGTTTTGCATTTTATAGAACCCTTTTCTCATTTTTTTTTTGTTTTGTAGTTCTTTATAGATTACTTCTGGGACCTATTTTCAACATTCTAGATATGTCTTTCATGTGCCTTAGATAGTAATTCTTCATACTTTAAACTTTCCGTAACTAACTTGTCACTCTATTCAAATGACGCGTGAAGTTCACATATCGACGAGAAGAACAAACAGGTTAACAAAAATGGTTTTCCATAAGCTAAAAGATATCAGTCGTAATTACAGCGGTAATTATTGGCGGCTAGTACAAAGTTATGACCATATTTGCCAGCGAAAATTCAGCTAGGTATAACCTGTCATTTGCGACATTCTGAGCTAATCTGTTCCATTCAGTTGACATCATTCCATAGCGTCAATTAAACTGGTGCAACATTCAGAAAATAACTTCTTAGAAGTATACGTCGGCCGTAACGAATAGTTGCAGGAAAAATAAGAATAGAAGGTAAAAACAAAAGTATCCATATGCGTACGTTTGTAAAATCGATACAGTGTACTTCACTCGATGAAGATCTGCATATCTCGTTACTTAACAGCGGCGGACATACGAATAATACTTTCCTTTCAAGTCCCTCATTATTCCTCACTGTACCTAGCTATAATCCAGCTTAGCATAACATTAGGCCCTATCTTAACGTTTCGGGATATCAAATGCGTAAATAAGGTTTTCGCTGCCGTACCGTCTTCGGAGACATTGAAACTACCGTTATGGTGAACAAACGAAGTTTCTTTACTAGAAATGCTTAACTAACGCTCGATATCGGATCGGTGCGGAAGTTCACTAAGAACACAACGCAAGTATGCAGTACCGTTCTAGGTATTATGTCTGCAAAATCAGGTTATTAAGTATAAGCTAACAATTCGATTAGAAAACGCGACATGTAGCATAGTTTTCTACAGTAGGTGACCCAAATTTTATATAACCTAAAAAAACATTCTTACTGCTCAGTTGTAGTCTCATTGTAAAGTATATAGGTACAATATAAAAACCGTAGGCAATACAATCCTGTAATACAGTCTTCAACGACCCCCACAATAAACATGAAATAGAACGGACCTTCGTTTCCCCGTCTCATCCGGGGGTCATACATAATAGGGGGGACGTAGGCACATTTAAAAGGGCCAAACCGCCCACATCCCACACCCAGTCACATTGAGCACCTGCTCAATATGCTAAGTTATTATGATCATCAAACTCACTTTAAATCTAATTTCGGTTCAGAAAAACGCTTTTTTATATTTTATCCTGCGGAAAGCATAAAAATACAACAGAAAAAAATATCAGTGCTTTCACAGAGTAAAACTAAGATCAGTCAATGTTATTTATCAATTTAGTTGAAGCAAACAAGCTCTTCAGTAGTGCCGAAATCACAACAAAGCGTAAGTTGGGAAGTTTAAGCAAGTTGTTCAGTTGGGAACACGGGGTAGGACACGGAACCGTCATGTACATACTATTACCATTTAATTTATTGAGAATTAAATAAAAAGGAGACGGACGGCCTTTGATGCAAAAATGTGGCCTTATATATTTTATCGTGAATCATTCTAGTCGAAAATGTCGTACTCCATCACAATTTACTTTCAAATACCATAACCATATTTCCTAATGTGAATATTTTTGGTGTGAATTTTGTAGAAACTAAAACGGGATTCAGATAGTCAATACAAATCGAGATAGAAACGTGGATAATTTTGCACGGAACGCATTTGTTGGCTATAACCATTGTCTGAAGATTGCAAAAAGTAGAAGCTTTTTTAAAGCTGAGCGCGCTGATTTTAAATTACAGAGGGCGCTGTTGCGGGTAGCTCCTCGCCGGTCGTTGGTTAGTGGTTGCGCCGCTTCGTGCTGCGGTGACTACCTGTGACGGCTTCACACAGGCGGACAGCATAAACCATCATCAACGACGGAGCAATCCACATTCACACCGGCTAAGCGTGAGTTGCAAGCTTTTTACGAATTTTTCAGGTATTTTATACATAAAAGCACCGTACCTTTACATCTTTTAGAATATGAGCACCTTAATGTGGTCGTGAGCCAAAATGGGCAGCGTTTTTTTTATAATCTGTTAAATTTATAGCAGTGCGCAGGGGGTTAAGTGTGTAGTTCCATAGGCCTAACAACAGTATAAGTGACAGTGCTGCCAATTATTTTTGAGGTACGGGCTGCACGCCGGTTACCGAGGCCTGCGAGAACCCCCGAGAGTTGCTAATGCACTAGTAGGATCGTTTGATTTACATGTGGGTCGATACCCATTAATAAGTGAATATGTGCTCCATGTTTTATTACCCATCGATATCCAGCGGAATGGATCGGATGGTATAATAATGTTCAACCACTCCAATCTGCGGCAGCCACGCAGTGGAGAGTACGGGGTGTGCGCTGCTATCTGATATTCATCGGTATTGTTGGATATTACTACTGAACAAGCTGCACATTTCGCCAAACTTTCATTAGTCTCAGATTAGCTACTTAAATACTAGCGCTGAGTCTATAGTCCCACTAAGTCTGAATCGCCGTCGGGAAATATTTGGCTTATGTGATTGTTCCCTGCATGGCAACATGCGGATTCTGCACCACGCGCCTTTACTCTACTCCGCCTATGCCATAATATCGTGTTAGAGAATTTTAAAAACGCCACTGGCAGCTTTGCAGTTCGGTTGATTATGAGTATTTTTGTTTAGGTTTATTCTAAAGAAGCTTCTATTAGAATCGACTGCTTCTACGAAGTTGTGTAATAAGGTTCCCATTACAAGGACATTATGGCTGTTATTTTCATAGCGAAGTCCTTGTGCATAAGATTGTTTAAATAAAGAACACAGATGACTAAAACAATTAGCTACATTCCAGTAGCGCCACAGTTTTATGAGGACCATGGCAGGTTTAATCCTTGAAAAAAAATTTGTCGCGTTCTATAAAAATTTACTGCGTTTGATGAAGATAATTGTAATGGGTTTGTTTTTAACCTGTTATGTCAGTTTGCAATGATCAGTGTTGTTTGTGGTTGGACCCAGTATTAGCCCAGGTACGTTTTTCCTCTTAATGAAAGCGAACGTAGGTTACATTCAGTTGCTTTTAGAAAGGCGTTGTTTACCGATTACCGAAACTATTTTTAGAAACGAAGTATTGTTTATCATTCAATCCTTATCCATCAGTCACTACTAAAAGCTAGCGTTTTATTTTATCTTCCTCATTTCTTCTTCGTTTACCGCAAGACGCTTATTAATTGCAAGTATACATGATAGGACCACATAGTGATAATTTGAAGGTAGCCATGGATTTCGAATTTCACTGTGACTCATTTCTTCCTCCACGTTAAGCTTCAGCTACCAATTGAATATGGAGGGCCATGCGTTATACAATTTTCCATTACAGTAATAGAGGTCGTTTTGAATATCGTGATTTAATTGGTTAGGGGATCCTTATTTCGATATCAAGGTCTTTTGTGGCCGCATTGGAAAATTTCGCACTGGGATGATACGTTTAAAGTGAACCGAAGTTATAACACCAATATTTAATATCGGTGCAGTAATATATATATATATATATATATATATATATATATATAATATGATAACTTTCAATGGCATCGAAAACAAGTGTATGGTGAACATTAAACTAGCGGAAAAAATGTCGCCATTTTTGGTAACTGCTTTTTTGTTTCAGTTTGACGTTTTCCTAATCATCAAGTACTAGAGAACCTTTATAAATCTATGTCACCGTCTTACTGAGATTTTTTTCGGGCTTTCGGCTAAGCGCGACAATTCTGAGAAGCCATGTTTCCTACTACGGTTTTTAGAATAAAAACCGTAAGTAAGAAACAAGTGAAAAGTCAACAAAAAGGTCATTAAAACACGGCTAGAACAATGACAGTTATTAAAATTAAAAAAAAAAAACTAGAGATGTACCAAAGGTAAGCCATCCAAGCCGACTTGGTATCTTGATTAAGATACCGATTTTGTTTGAAAATAGCTAACAAAAACATGGCCGTATGATTCATAGAGCATAAACAATGAATTTTGTTAAAAGAACAAAGTCATAAAATTTTGTTTCTGTATATATATGTATAGCAACAAAATTTTATTTAAATTAAATTAAATTAAAATTCTTTAGAATTAAGAAAACTTGTAATGATAATGATATTATAACTAAATATGTAAATGACTCATAACTTACGAAATAACAAATCAAAACTCATACTAATTACTATTCTAGAGTTTCTCTAATTGGTCTCTAGAATAGTAATTAGTATGAGCTTTATCTTGGAGTTTTGATTTATTTCATGCTGTAAGTTTTTTTAATTCTAAAGATATTTGAAGTTTTTGTAGTGAACTGTTACAAGCAAACTTTGAGACTTAACTCGTGAACTATGTAACGCTAAGAGAGTCTTCCTTCATCGTGAGACTTAACTCGTGAACTATGTAACGCTAAGAGAGTCTTCCTTCATCGTTAGAAAGGCAATTGAAAGTACATATTTGACAACGCCAGGCTCCATAGCTGTGCTAAATTACTTCCTGGACTAAACAATGAATGCCCAACGTTGGCTTATTATCTTGATGTAAGGCCGTGTGACAATAAGGATCTCAATGCCCTAAATGGGGCAATCATCCCAATATCGGTTTACTTCGAGAAGTCATAGATAGGGAAATAAAATATAGGAGCGCAAATGGTAGGTATACGGCTGCTCAAAGTCGTCAGAGCTGTGGATGTGCAAACAATTTTTTAACACATTAAAAATTATCCATCTAGCCCAGGTAGTTCAAAAGTTACTAAGCCTAAAAGTATAAAAAATGGTGAACCAAAAACAAAATTAATCTGAACAAAATTGTGTTAACTAAGGAAGGGCTTTTCAATCTTTCTAACAACAATGGCCAAATCTATAATATCTATAACATCTAAAATAATTTGGTTATTGGTACACGACAAATTGGAATTAAAGGCAATAATCAAAAAAGGTTTCCTGTTAGGAAAAGTTAGGAGTGCTCTAAGCTTTATTCAAATCTAGTAAACGTATTCAAACCCAGTCAATTTTTACTTTCATAAAATATTCTTAAATTTTGACGGAAATTTGATCATAATAAATGTTGAAATTAAAGTGTCGCCTAAAATTCTTTTGACAAGTTGCATTGAACTAAGTTTATGCTCTACTAATGTAATGTGACATGTCATGCACACTCGTGATTATTTAAAATTAGTGGGTGTCTATTATGGATTTGATGACTCAAGTATATTTTTTCTCATATTTTCTCTGCTTAAAGGTCCATCTGTGTCTGATCGAGTCCAGTCCCGAAGTATCCGAAGTACCCCTTGGCAGCTGATTGTCGTGCTTATAACCGTAATGGTGATGGACGGAGGCAGCGTGGTGGCGCAACAACCAGCGACGCCCACGGCCACAATGAGTACCACCCCGCAGCAACAGCAACAACAATCTGGACAAGGGCAAACACAACAACAGGGCCAGGGAAACCAGACTGGAGGTGGAACATTAGAGGGGGCCCCAAACGCCACGCGCGTAGCTCGTGAGTTTGTGCGGCAGTACTACACTATTCTACACGAATCTCCAGTACATCTTCACAGGTTGGTGGCCATTGGGTCGGTTATCTTTGAATTCAATGGAAAAACACGTGCAAAAATGTTTGTGTAATTAGGATTTTCGTGATCCCTGTGAATGGTGAAGCTTTAGTTAAATACTGATGGTAGCTCGACAGATCTGAAATGATCCGCGCCAGCGGTCTCTAATAGTATTTATACAATAGCAATCTTATTGATAGGCGTACCGTGAATCTAAAAAGCCGTTGGTAGGTTGGCTGGATGGTGGGTACGTCTGTTTTTTTTGTGAATATTGTTGGGAGTTGACAGTGCTTTCAAATTACCGATGTGAAGGTTGTACACACATGATGCTGGAATAACAGGCAGTTTTGACCATCGTTGAAAAACTAAAAGGTTACACAAACAGAATGAAGCCCCCTATAGCATTATAGCAGATCGCTTATCGTCTAACTTACTTGCTATATGCTGACTCAGGTTCTACAATGACGACAGCGATTTCATTCATGGAGGCCTCGACTCGTCCTGTGGTCCAGGTGCAGCGACGGGTGTTCGTGGTCAGCAGGAAATCCATCGCACCATTCTAGCACTTAATTTCCACGATTGCTATGCTAAAATAGCTTACGTAGACGCCCAGGAATCAACGAATAAGTCGGTAGTGGTCCAAGTCGCAGGCGAGCTTTCCAATCGGGTACGACTTTGTGATGTGTTGAGCATATTTTAGTGCTATGAACAGATCCTTAGGTTAAGGATGTGATCAGTTTTAACATCGACAAATACATCTTTTCCACGCGGGGTCGCCTAACTCTAGGTATGATGAATATTAAGCAGCTTTTACTTCGCGACACGGGTTACTTTACAACTATCACATAATCTGTAATTATCGAACAGTTTATGTAGTAGTAAAAGTGATCACGTAAAATATTGGATTTGTGATGTGCTCATTAATTAAACCATCAGAATTCGTATTAAATAAGGTATCCTGATTAGACAATGTTATTCAGCATGAAGCGAATGTTTTTACAGCTGTAACTTCATTGATTTGTTGGAGAGCGTTTAGGCAGTAGTGAACTCAACTATTTATTTTGCTTAATATTGTACCTATTGCAGGGTAGTCCGATGCGTCGTTTCTTGCAGACCTTCGTTCTTGTACCCCTGTCGGCTCGCAAATACTACGTACGGAACGACATCTTTCGCTACCAGGACGAAATCTATACGGAGGATATTGCGGATGAAGACGAGCTGAATGCGAATGAAGCAACAGCATCTTCCGCGTCAGGCAGTCAGCATCATCATGGAGGTACTTTGGCCAATGGCGGGGGCGATCATGGACATCACGGTCACCCTTCGCCTGTAAATGGCACACCTGAAACCTCGATGTCTAGTGTAAGTGCTCCACAAACAGAGAAAATTTATCACAGTCAGTCACCGCCCGACCAGGGAGCGCGTAAGGACGAATCGCGTGAGGAATCTGTTACCAGCAGCAACAATAACAATATTAACAATAACCAATGGGAAGGTACGACTGGTCAGGGACAGCAGCAGGTTGCGCCAGCAAAACAACAACCACAGACAGCAGCCACCAGCGCGCAGAGCTCTCAGTCATCTACAACAGCATCCGGAACAGGAAATATGTCAGAGAATTCTACTGCTGCTGCAGTAGCAACGTCACCTGATGCGTTGCCAGCCGCCGTTTCCGTGTCCACTCCTCCCGTAAGCACGGCACCCCGTAGTTGGAGTCAGATGGTGCAAGTCAAGGTTCGTAATTAAGCATTGGACAGGTCGGTGCTGAATGAGATGAACTTGTAATTGTACTAAGTTATAAGTTGTGAAATTTAAAGTAATAGCTAATACGCTTTGGTTTGCTTATGTCAACTTAGGACCTACAGTATTATACCCATTGTTTCGTGATTATTATTCAACGCAGCATTCAGTTAGTATCTATCGAATTAACAAGTTGTAGTATTGTTGCTGTTATTTCTTTGTTTACGAAACAGCCTGCCGCCGATCCTACACCTGTTATAACTGGTCAGCATCAACAAGCTACTTTTGGGCCCCCTGCCAATAATACCAGCACCAATCAACCTAGTAATACATTTGGGGGATCCTCTCCCCAATCTGGTGCTGTGTCAGGCGGCATGCCACAAAGGCCTCAACATAATCGCCAAGGCGGTCCTGGGGGACCGCGTACAAACGGTATGGGCGGAGTAGGTCCTGTGAAAAAGGACGTTGGTTCAGCGTCACCCCGTGAAGACAGTACACCGGTTCCGACGTCAGCAGTTCCTGGAGGTAATGATACCAAGAACATTTATAACGTGCCGGATAATCAACAGCTCTTTGTAGGAAATATTCCAACAACAGCTACGGAACAGGATCTACAGGATTTATTCAAACAATTCGGCAACGTCATTGGATTCCGGCTTCAGAATTCAAAGAATAGCTCATCTGGAGGAGTCACAGGTGGAAAAGGCTCACTGCCCAATTTCGGTTTTGTTTTGTTCGATTCCGCCGAACCTGTTCGGAAGTTGCTGCGCGAGGGTCCCAAGACGCAACTACTTACACTTCCAGGCAAGCCTCCGGCTGTGCTTAACGTGGAGCAGAAAAAACCTCGTGCAGGAGCAAAGGGCTCTCGTGGTCCAGGTGGGGCATCTGTCAGTGGAAGGCCGCCGATGACTAACGGTGGTGGAAGTGGTGGTCGCCGAGAGTACAGTACCGGTGGGGACAGGAGGCCGCCCCGCAGTGGAATGGGAGGCCGAGGACAAAGTGGCAGCGGGCATGACGGGCAAGTTGGACCCACCCAACACTGAACCAGATTTTATAGCCCGCTTAACATTGGGTCTCATCCACTTATACACCTCAACCTAGTTGACGCAATTATCCGTCGGCCCCAAGATTCACGAAGTGCTAAATTTATTGCGCTTCGCTTCAAAACGCTTACTCCTTTCTTATATCCTGTCGCATTGAATGCTCATCTATCAGCTCCTCCACATATTTGCAATGCGAATGGGGTCAGTAAGCGAATAGAGATCAGAGATAAGAGACCTATAAGCAGGTAAATTTCAACGTGTAAGTGGTAACTATATACATGTATGTAGTACGAAATTACAGAGAATTTAAGCTATAAGAAGGTGAATGATACATCAATAGTAAAATGCTGCAACATTTTTAATCGGATTAATCACTGAAGGAAAGAAATCAGTAGATCATGAATACATCTCAATTTCAATCAATCGATATATATATATATATATATATATATATATATATATAGATAGATAGATAGATATAGATAGACTATATATAGATAGACTGTATCTTTCAATTTTAAATATACAATTCCACCTTCCCCATTGAAGTCCCCCGCCATTCACTCACGTTCTTGAATGTTATGCAGGGTTTGCTTTTTCGAAAAGCATGATCTAGTTAATGCTGAGCTTATTCGTCACCTTTACATTTTAGCAGATGGTATATCCTTCTCCAATTATTAACGTGGTTACTCCCCCCCCCCAACCACCAGATCCCCGAAAAATACATGACGGCTTATACCAACGTAACCGTATCAATAACCATTTATTGACTAATGCCTTTATTAGTTGATTTAGGCGCCTGAACAGATTCAGATTAAGCTTTGGTAAAAATGCAAGCAAGCTTTATTGCATAGCATTCGTAATTATAGTCTACCGTAGGCTAGTAAATATAAATAGTAGTAGTTAGCATTTGCCGTTCGTCCTTCTATTTCGCCTATCGTGTTTTGCGGGGAGAATTTTCCGTCTAGCGGTGGCGACGTGTTCTACCTCATAAATAGAAAGCTGCTAACTCAAGCGAGGTAACTGCTCACAAGTATGTTACACATACAAAGCTTTAGCGAAAATGAAAGCATGCTTTATTGCATAACATTCGTCATCATAGTTTATCTCATGATATGGATATGTAATATCGTGGTGAGCAGTTACCTCACTTGAGTTAGCAGCCTTTTATTTATGCAGTAAAACACGCGATCGCCGTTAGACGGAAAATTCTCTTTGCATAACTCAATAGACGAAATAAAAGGACTAACGACACATGCTTACTATTAATATTAAATAGCCTACGGTAGACTATAATTACGAATACCATATGGTAGAGCTTGCTTGTATGGCTGCAGCTCTTAACTCAAAATAAGTTACTACGAATCTGTGGAAGTATCTAAATTACCTAATGAAATTAGTTAAAATTGATTACGGTTACGGTGGTATAAGCCGTCAGGTATGTGCTTTTCGTGGATTTGGTGGTTAATGGGTGATCACGTTGATAATCTGCGCAGGATTTGGTGAAATGTAAAGCTAAGGAATAATCTGATGTTTTCAATAACATTCAAAAATTGCATAACATTCAAAAACGTGAATGACTTAAATGATGAGGATTAAATCGGATATTTAGGACTGAGCGGTGCAGTCTATCAAGGATTGTTATAAATCAATATGATTTTTACCTGGTTGTACGTCTTTCACCTCTTACCTCTATTCGCTCATCGAGCACATTCGCATTGTAAATAGGTAAAGGAGTTGATGGGAGGGCATCCAATGCGACAAGATATAAAAAAAGAGCGTTTGCCATGGCTTAGGGAGAATTAATAATCACAAAACTTTGTTGCTGCTGGTTCGATCAATTATGATTCGTTCCGCTCTGGCAGTCTGACGTAGTTACGAGATTTTAAGGGAGCGTTTGCCGAACAACCACACAGCAACGATAATAGCAACAACATCGGGGGCCTATGTCTCCTTTGTTCTTGACGGTTCATTATAATCGACGACAGCCGGCTTATCGCGGCTGCAAAAGGAGCGGTTGTCAAAAGAATTGACACCAATCTAGCCTGGTCGCACTAATCACAAAGGCGATTAAAAAACACTATGTACATATATTATAAAAATATACAAACAAAAATGAATGCCGAGTACGAGGAACACCAGGAGAATGATGACAAATAATGCATAACTAACAAAAACCTTATTACCACCAACTACTAGAACAAGAAAACGTCTACAAATGTAATACAAGAAGCTTTTAGAAGGTCTCGCAGTGCTGTATCGATGGGCGGTGATATTTGTAAGTCAGCGGCCCTGACAAGGGGTGGATGAGGGATGATATCTGACTGCAGACAAGTGAATGCTTTTTGTTTAATAATAAAATAATGATCTTGAAGTAGTACGGGCGGGTAAAAGTCTGAAACCTAGATTTCCCGCGCATTTTTTGTACGACATGCTACAGCAGCAACAGCTACAGTAAGTATATAAACAGTCTGCACAAAAATCACATGGGAGGTGTCATGATAATGATGATATAGGAGAGTAGTGTCAAGGTGATGACGGGCCGACAAGTTAAAACAAAAAATAAAACTAGCGGACTGTTCCCTCCTTGAGGGAAAGTGTACATTTTGTTTTTATTCAAGAAAAATTGCTCATAAATTCAGAGAAACAAGGACCGGTTAAACGTGGTAAAGCGTACAAAGAAAAAAGTTTTTTTGAATACATGCCGGCTCACCACTCTTGCTAGGGACCGGTTTTTGAGCTTCATATACCTATTATTTATACACTTTAGTGTTTTATTTTTGTCTGAATTTGTTGTGCTATATAGGTAAGAATAAACTAGCGACTTACAACTTCTTAATGTCCTTCGGATTCTCGGGCTTTTGCGACTTATGGTGTTTGTACGAATCATTGCTGATCCTGTAATCACTAGCTTATATAGCTATACAGGAATAAGAAGTTTCATATCCCATACTGAATATGTTCCATGCTACAGAACTGATAACCAGATATAATACCCAGTGTTTGAGGACAAGCTCGATTAAAATTGTGTTTAGTACAGTACCATTCATTACAAGTGCCAAAGCGGCCAAAAAACGTCATTGACAACAGATGATATACAAATGATAATTCCGTGCAAAAAAATAACAGCATTAAATAGCACAGTTTCTTTTTTCAATATCTGCGATCTGCATTTTTGCATATAGCGTGAAAACCAAGAAATGCGGGCTAGAAATCTCAAGGTATGATCCTACTCTAAACACGTGGCCTTCACAATTATTCGTCACTTACAAATCAAGCACTATGCCATGGGTAATCACGCCCTTCAAACTTTGAGAAAGTTAAGGTGGCAAATAGGCAACGAGGATACGATGTTGCTCCGCAGGAAGACTGATTTTCTTAGGCAATAACCTAAATAAAAGCAATACTTGATCACTTAGGTGATCACATTTTTTCTGTAAATACGTATCTGAAGACAACAAAAATAATTACAAAAAGATGTCATCACAGTTTTTAACTCTAGCCTAGTACCTAATTTAACTGATTTTTAAGTGGAAGATTGTTTACTGTAGACATAGCTCGTAACGTTGTCGCACTAAACTCGAGTAAACACTCGCTCATTCTTAAGCTATGGATTTCGCACGCTTGATAACTAAGACAACATCGACAAAAAACCACACCATACGATACTATAGTCGAACAATAGAAGATAGTATTTTCGATTACCGTCTCCATAAATAAAACGATCAAACTAATAGGTTTGTAGAAATGCTTACTATAATGCCGATAAATTATGTTATAATACCTGTTTTCGTAAATATTTGTTGCAGCTTACAAACTAGTTACTATGCTTTTGACAAACATTCACACAAGCAGCTCATACTATAGTTCACAATGTAAATAATCCTTATGCCAAAAAGTGGTAGGGACGTAACAAGCATAATACGATCAGAAATCAGTGATCTCTATTATTAAAGCACGGCCGATAAGACTAACTGTGGCACCGTTTTCGTGCGTCGCATAAAATCTGCTAAAGCGCACGTACGTTTTGCAGCCGCGCGAGTGAGGCTATGGATGCTAGACAGTCTCAATTTAAGTTCATAACGCCAGCGAAGCTTCTTTAAGGCTTCATTTATATTTGTTAGACTTTTTGTTTAGATTACAGGCCCGCAGTGGAAAATAATGCAAATGCTCTAATAAAACAACTGATTTGCAAAAACGGACATAAATAAAGATACAAAATATGGCTAAAAATGCTGTTTATTAAGTAAGATCTTTTTAGATTCGGTTACTTATATCTTTGTTAAAACCAATTTGAGCTTTTATCGGTACACCCAGGTGCACATCGGCAGCGTTCAGGATGGTGCAGTGATCATATGTCTAAAAAAACTTAGTACACGAGAATTGGTTTACGTAAGAAACCAAGTAACGACATATGTCGTATTGACGGCTGAGAGAGCCTTCCGGTATTGTCTAACGGAAGTACCAGACGTAAAAGCTCAATACGCCTAGAAATAAGGCGGCAGAGATAACCGTAGTACAACTAGGACCATGTCTCAGAGATTCGGTCGACTACGTATGACAGTTTTAATACATAAACTTACGGAATTTAGTTAACAAGAAACAGAACGCAAACTGCAATCTGGTACTCTGTTATCGAAAATAACACGACGGTACAGACCGTTATTTTCTAGAAATGCCAGGAACAGTAGACACGGGAAGAGCCAAAAGATGGCCCCATGTTTACTCTCTTTTTGAACTCATATCTAAATACTTAATAATTTAGATCATACAAAAAGCTGGCATAATACCTCATGCAATTATTGGTCACAACCAATTTCAAAGGTACATGCTTACAATAAGCAAGGCCCATGTGGATATATGCGTTCTTGCGGTTCAGGGGAGACACGGGGTGGGACACAAGGATTTCAAATGCTGAGCCGACCAAATACAAAATTGAAGCTGGCAGAAGAAAGGCCACTGTGGGCGCCGGTCAAAGGCGTAGTCGAATCTATGATCAGAACGGAAACAAAATGGATCACGAACTCCATTCTTCTCGAATATTATAAGAAAGAAGAGCTGCAAAAGATATTGTCAAAAAAGAAGCCCAAACGGATGTGGAAGAATAGATTTCCGATAACTCTCCTGCCTAGAGCAATCCGGACTAATACAAGAAGCGGTATTCTCGGGGAATTACACAGAAAAATTGTAGTTCAGTGGATAGCTTTTCAGAGATCCTGAAAAAGCGTTAGGTGAACCCCGCACTCGGCTTCCCATTGTGAACTCTTGAAATAGAAACTCCGTGTGTTCCAGTCATGAATAAATGCCTTAGCCCATACGTACTAAAAAGCATAGCTTACGAAAACGCCGTAAAGTAGGTACTACTTTATAAAATACCTGCTTTATCACAAATATTTTCATCAACCGACTTTTGGCCTGTAGGACCTTATAGCCTCTGATTCTGGAGTCTCTTGAGTAATACTAAGATGTGAGATGCGCGATCTTGACTTTGTAGTGACGCAGTCTTTTTATGTTGTTCTACTATTATCGTCAGGTATTTGATGAGAATTAGAACGCCGTGACCACAAAAAGCGGTGATACAGATTTGTGCCAATCCTTCTACTTGTTTTAGTACACCAATTATTAACCATTAAAATTTTTTTTATAAATTAGATTATTATTTTTGTATATTAAATAACTTCGTATATGAACTGTGGTTACTACGACGGTCATCCAAAAAGGGGCCTACGGCATAACTAAGCCCATTTCAGTTTCCTGCGGAAATTTTTGAAAAACAGGTTTATACTGCGAGTATCAGCTTTGATGCATACTAATATATGCAATGATTCTCGCCATTGATTGTTGACTATTCGGTCTGTGGGTCTAGGTTTTACAATTATAGGTACTGAACAGAACGTTTTAAATTTTACGTCCGGTATCACCATCAGGCATTCCATCAGACAGCTGGCTCCTAGTACGAAAAAAAACTGTCTGTGCCGGGTTTCGAACCCTGAACACAGTGTATCCCAAATATTAGCATGCAGATTTTCTACCCATTAAACTACCACGAAGGTTAGTAAGAACTATAAAAAGGCAATATTCCATAACCATTTCTCGACACTAAAACTCAACGATGACAGCATATTTGTGATTACCATGGCAACACACAGAGATGTGTATTAAACACCCAGGTCATTCCACTCTCAGAAAACCATCTTTACCCAGTCCTAGAAAATATTTGCCAAACTGCGGGTAAATTTTCTTTACCATTCAATTGATAAAATCGTAGATACAAATAAATGATGAATCCAAAGGTTGAGGATCTTCTTTGATATTAAAATCACATCTGCGATTTTTCTAAGGGAAAGTTGACCGGCGTTTCTGATATTAAATCTTCATTTGACATGATTACCCATTACGTTTCTTTGATAAAATTAGGCAAACACGAGGCCGATTAGACACATCGTTGGAAAAAAGCATCAAGTGTCAGTAAGGGAACGAATGTCGAAGTTATCTTAATCCAGTTGAGAAGCTTTTGTAATCGAATTTTGCTACCAACGCATCCTAGGCCGCAAATGCAAGCCCATGTAATCCAGTAGCCGTGATCCATCATGAATATCTTAATAACTAAACAAAAAAATTCTCATTGTGAAAGTAGATAACTAAGCAAAACGGAATACAAGCATGCGCAAGTTTAAGTAAAAGCTCCTGTTTTTTTTTATTAATATGTTAATTATTCCTAAAATACAATCATTAGGACCGGTACTGTAATATATATATCCTTAACAACAACTACGTATTAGAGTCTCCTAATCTTTTAATGGCTAGGGGCCCTCGAGAGACACTGCCTTATCAAGTAGCATCCTCAGACAGCTGATCCAACTTAAATTTTATCGGATCATGCCGCTTCCTAACTCAAATGCTGTCAACGCGCTTAGTTTTAGCTATAGGCACTATAGTGTACGGCAGTCTTGTCCACGACTATATTTTTCAAAAACTGACTAACGTGCTTTACAAACTTCAGTTATAATGTCACACACAGACGAGTATTAAAAAAATCGTATGCACGTTATGAAGATATTTAGAGCAAGAAAGATCAAATTTTCCATAGCCGAACAATACATTTTTAAATAATCAGTATATTTTATATATTTTTTTTTAATACAAACGTAGCATACAGTAATGGAAAATGCGGCTTTTCTGAGCAACGCTAGAGGCTGCTTAGTAACGTTGGCTTTTGTTACTGCATGTTTCTTCATCTAGTCACACTTGTCGTGTAGTTTATGTCATTGGCGGGATTCCAACCAGCATTGTTGTCGAACAAAAGGCAAAAAGAGCGATTAACTGAATATAAACGAAACCACTTTATCGTGGCATCATGAATATCTAGATGTCTCATCTTTTCTAACAACGGAGTACAGTAATTTTATCTGTTTAAATCGGTAAGTTGAAACCTTCCAAATTATCAGACATTTCTAAGACAATCAAACTTTGAGAATTATTTATATTATCTCGTTTTTAGAGATTTCAGCATAGTTGCTTTAAATGTTCATTATAATATGCTTCAGCATTTGATCTATAGTAAAAATGTTTGTTAGTAAAAACATTACTTTTTGATAAGCCTAAAACTGTACAACACAAGACTACTATAATAGCCATTAATTTTAGACCATAGTTAAGGTTTGAAAATGCTGAAGAACGAATGCTCTCCATTACCCGTTGCGTCATTGCTAATTTTAATTTAACTGAAAGCAGCATACTGTTCACTGACACATTCGCCTTGGTATTTTATCTGACTGTTTCAATGTATCTGTTAGACATGTAGCTTAAAAATAAGCAGATTTTGTTAGGATCGTCAATTAAATTAAGACTTATCAAATGCATCCATAGCGAAAATGGGAACGTAAATTCACCTCAATATGACCATGGTTAAATATTAGCTCTTTAAAATAAGCTTCCCCAATTTAATACAAGACCATTACCTTTAAGCAAAACGTATGAAAGTATGTCAGATTACTTAATTATGCGTACCTTGCGATAATCGACTATTTATTTTCTATAGTTTCTACCTATAACTCTGACCGCTTTCGAGATAAATACACTTAATTAAATAAATAATTATCCCCATATACATATAGTACCAGACGCGTATCCTACATATATGTACATAAGTGCGCCAATCAAATCGAGTAAACAAAATTTTTCTATCAAGAATTATCTCCTCAGGTTAACCGTATATCAGGTACCCCATTTTTCTGGCTACCTGAATTTGCTAAGACTTACATTGTTGCTATTGTACTGACCAAATGGTGTCTTTTTTCTCACAAAGTGGTTGATACGGTATTACTTTATGCCATGTGAGCTCAATCTAAATGACCCTCAATTTCTATACTTAAACCGCCATTATACCGTTTAATAATGGCATTATGATGACAATATCGACATCATCTCAATGTTCTCTGCGGTTCAGTGGCGCAATTTTCGTTGCTAAACAGTGTGCAATTAATTAATATTATAGCAATAATCAAATAGTGTTTTAGTCTATACATATAATTGGAAGTAAATACTTGATGTTTGCTTCTTTGGCTGAAGCTATCATCATTGTTATTTCGAGAAAGATGATTCGCAGCACTATTAAAATATTTCAAGTTATGGGGGCCTAGATTTTCATAGAAACTTTTTTGCAGAATTTGTCGTCCTGATGAAGCGTTGGATTTTCTTTATATTTAAGTGTATATAGGTAGTTTGATCAAATACAGCCGTTTGGCTACATAATAGCGACAGCTAGCAATATAGTCTAAGGGCCGCACTACCAATTGTGAAAACCGAGACAAAAATTCTATGCAAAAAAAAAAAGAAAAATGTACACAGTTTTCAATTTTACACCTGGCATTGCTTCAAACAGCTAGTTTAAAGCATAAAACAAAGTGGATTAACGCCCGCTTTCGAATCTGGACCAGCCAATATACTTATGTTATTAAACAAATACGTTACTACTGTACTATCACAAAGGCGCATGGGTTTACAAATCAGACGAAAATACATCACCTCGAGCTGGCCAGTCAAGTTAACTCTAGTGTACTCATTATATTTAATAGCGCCGGTATTTATATGATATTTAATAGCTGCCTGTGTGTCTGTTTGACCATCGATTTATTTTTGTCCTTTTAGGAATGTGTCTTCGTTGCTTATTAGAGGTGCGTGTTGCAGTGGTTGGAGTAGACTCTTTATCGGTGGTTTTTCACGTGCAAATTCATCTAGGGTGTTGTGCTTGGCCCAGCTTGGAGGCTCACGATTAGACGAATCTAAATACAATACATATTCCTATAACGAAATTTAAGCTTTCACGTCGAAAAAGCCACATTTGTTGCTGAGACCGACAAAAATTAATTTATTCATGTTTTATTCAGCAAACCGCGTTCCGTAGCTATGCGTTTGTAAGTTGCAGTTTTTGAGAAGCAGTGAATATTTTCACAGATGATAAAAGTCTGTATTTTGCTGATAACCTGGACTTGAAATAATAATTTGTTTTGAATAAATTATGTTATTTACTGTACGTTAAATAGTACTTTAAATTTATTGTGAACGAACATGTGTCTAACTGAGTTTTTCTCTGAACAATGCGTAGCGTAAGCTTTTAACATAGTTTTTTTTCTGAAAAAGTTGCACAAAATAGGATTTTCTTCTTCTTCTTACAATATTTCTTTCATTTAGATAGAGATTTCATTATAATTTATTTTTTTATGTTACCTTCACACACACGTAATATTGAATTGCATGATTTAGTGAATAAACATTCTGACTAAAAGATTAACATTCTCATCATTTTGTGTCACTTCGATATAGGCAGTAGATAACAAGACTAACAGCGGTGATGATACGATTAAAGCAATTTAAGGTGCATACGGATCGTCGGTACAGGTGAGTTCGAAGGGTAACGCAGGAAGCACCAATCTGATTGGCTCACAACCATTTCATTATTACTAATATGTCATACCCTTATAAAGAAGGCGGCAAGCTTTCCGCGCAGAAACGAGAAAGGAATCGCTATTGCATGTTTATCTTGTCTTAATACTGCCGCTTTTATATTTGTAATAGGTTTAGCAAAATAACAACAAAAACGAATCGCTCAGATCGTCTGCTGGGAGTCTAGCCGGCCGGTCAACCAATACCGTCAGCTGACATCGCCAGATACGATAACCTAGTTCAGTGTTAGTCTAGTACCTGCTCTTCGCTGCCTATGATCATAGTGTTGCGGTTATGTGTCGTGTATGTGAACACTAAGCTTTAGCGGGAATAGCCATCAGTAGGCTGTTAGTAGCAGCAGCAGCTTACCAACAGTGTCTATATCTACATTACAAAAACAACAGCAACGTCTCAAGCCGCAGCTGCGACAGTAAGAAGAAAACTTAGTAGTAAATGCAGAGCAACAACAGCATCTGTCTGTTTGTGTAAAATATTGTTGTCTGTCAGAGTTCCACTGACGTGGCCGTCATCCATGCGCTGTGAGAGCTTACCGAATGAGTGTACGAATAGGTCTGGTTTTGACTGGGTGTTGTAGTTGTTGTAGTTAAATGATGCTGGATTGGCACAGCGACTGAGAACAAAAGGAATAGAAGATCGATAGTTCTCATACGTTGAAGTTCAGTGTAAAAAACCGTTTAGCGATTTCGAAGTGCTCACAGTACTTCTCTAACAACAAGTTGCTTTGGATACAAAAGTGCTCCGTATATGAAACGCGGTCAATCGGACATTTTCATTGGGCAATTTTTGCATTTGTTGGTAAGTTCCGTGGCCATAATGGCCACCAATAATTCTGGATGCACCTAGCAACATCTATGCAACACCTAATAAGCAGAAGGAAACCGATTTCTGGTACATTGCATTCAAATGCAAATACACTTCATCAAGCATATTAAGATCTGTATGATAGTGGATATGCTGCAACATATACATATGTACCCTATAAAACTCCCATAATATTTATAATTTGGAGTTGGATATGTAGGACCTTGAAGGAGCCTCATTTATGGATTGCATGAGATCTTACAAGATATGCCGAAAAGAAAAGACCGCCAACAGATCACGCCGTCTTAACTATGACTCACAGGAGAATAGCCAAAAATATGAGGGAAAAGAATACGGTATTACGTTCAAAGAAACGTTTGATGTCAATAGGTTATAAAAACCGCGTATACATAATGGTTATATTCAGCAAAACTTCGGGCATTTTCGTGTTGCAGTGTTTTCGATAAAAGCTCTCCTTCCAGTTTGGAAGAACGGCGGATGAATTTTTAAAAACACCATTACATAACTTGATTATATGTAGCTTCAGAAGATAAAATCTTTGGCGCCGTTAGTTGTTCCTGTGAGCAACAGGCTCTTTTCGCAAAAGGTAATTCACTGCATCTAGAACTTGCCAGATCATCATTACTTGCATTTAATATGTTCAGCTTCCATAGGCTATAAAGTGTAACTAAACTCAACTTCAGATTACTTTTTATGTCATTCAAAACAGGGCTAGATTTTTTAATTACAATATAATCGAACATGAATAAGCCTGTGTTACGAAAAAATAGCGAAGAGCCGTTTACATATGTTGGCAAATAACCAAGTACTAATGGCATTTCAACACAACAATGACCTAATATCCTAGTAAGTGAATATGCACATTTGGTTCGGAGTTGTTGCGTTTGCTTAAAAGGAATGAAAACAGATCTCGGAGTAATATAACCATTGGGAATTACAAAGGAAACATCTAAAATAGCTTAGTATTGTGCCCTGACTCTGGGCTATTAGATGAAACTTGTGTTCATCGCTACGCTGTTAAAGCTAGACAGCTTTAAAAGAGGAGCGAATCAATTACAATCTAGTCGGCAAAAATTGCCAACGAAAATAAAAAGGCCACGGTGACTCCATGTAAAAGATCCATGTGCAGCACCACTCACCCGGGAATTGCGCATACCGTCCAACAGTCTTAGGCCACCAGGAATGCATTATTGACGCGAGGTGTTTTTGTTTATACAGTAACACATAATTTCACCAAGACTCTTTTCCATCGGTCATTTTTTTAAAGGCTATATGAAACTCCACTTTAAATAACATTCATATTATGTGACCTTTCTTCCGTACTCCGTAAATATAGCTTTCAGCGACTCACAGCTCTCAACGCAAGTGTAAGGACCACTGGGGATGCTGAGTAATGTGCACAACTAGGTTTCAAAAAAGTTGTTTTCATTGTGATCCCTAATGACGGAATTGACCAGTACATTGTGTGGTAAAATTTCCATAATTAACTTCATACAGAGCCTGCAAGTACATCAATTTTTTAATTTAAAACAAAATTACCAGTGCATGTACGGGTGCATATGTTATAGTGGGTTAACATGCAGGTGCTTTATAGACGACATTTAACTTATTTATAAATCACTTTAAGATGCAAATTTATCCACAAAGTCTTCATTTTTGGCGATTCATATGGCATTTTGCCTAAAGTTTTCTCTTGAATATGTATCGCATGTTCTTTATATAACCACACAGAAAGAGTTCTTCTCACTGTGTTTTAATATTAGAGTATATTACAAATATTTACTCAAAAACTGGGATAGTTCTTTAAAACTGCTTCTATTATGTTTCTCTTCTTTTAAGTTCTGCAATGCCGATTTAAAACTGCGTTTAAAACATATATTACGATTGACACTTTTCTGTTACGGATTTGTTTTATTACAGTAAGGGAAAACATTTGTACATTTCCAAGTCACGGAATTACTATAGTTGGTTTCTTTATGGGAATAATCGCTGAAGTCTCATACTGACTATAGGGAATGACTCCAAGAGGGAGTTATTGACCAAGGGTGACAGAGACCTATTTTATACTGCCTCTGGCCTTGCTAAATTGAGGTTCCTTGAACTTTTCCGTGCCCCATCTCTGCGAAATAATGCGCCGGCGAATATCATGCTAGGAAACCCTACTCAATCAGCAACTAGCTCGACTACGTTCGGATTGTAAACATTTGCTTTAAGTGCGACTCGAGTATACATAAAGGCAACGGACCTGATACCAAAAGCACCGTATCTGATCTTGTAGACGTCTATGATCTATGGTTAGCAGTGCGCAAACGACTTCATCCTGTATCTATGGGATGAAAAAAAGGGATATGAAAATTTATTAAGAATGGACAAGGACTAAGTTGTAATTTACGGTGCCATGACGTAGAAGTCAGCTGACATTTTTAAAAGGAAAATATTTATTTTCAGTCGTCCGACTATGCTTAATATTATGCTATTTTCGGTTTTAGAGCTATTTTAGGGAGACCTTAAACTTTAGGCAGAAATTGGGCCCGTTAGTATTTTTTAAGTGTCTAGACTCCAAACAAGACCTACCAATGTAGCATCATTCGAGATCGCCATAAAATTACAGAATGTATAGTTTGTAAATTTATAAGACAACATTCTGAAAGTGACTAAGTCACTGAGAAGAAGTAAGAAGTTATTTAAGCGAAAGAAAACAATGGGATTAGATTGTTTAGTATTAGGTGTGGCAAATATTAGCTTCGCATCGCAAAACACGTTACTTTATAACGATGAAGCCTTTCGCAGCTTTTTTTTTTACGTTCAAGCTTTACTTGTACTAATTGAAATGTAAGACCCTTCACTCACAATACGGCGGTGGAGATGATTAGTCATGTAAACCTTGTATACGGTGGGATATTTTTGTAGTGGAAACGCCGAGAATTGTTCAAAGAATTATAGAAAGGAAATTTAAACTTGATAATAGTCTCACTGAAAATCCCTGCAAAGGTAAAATAAGACAGAATTATGAGCTGTAATGCAAAACAACCCATCTCGAAGAGCACGGGTGTTAACATTCAGGTTTGGTGTATGTAAAAATACTAGTTCATTTCCGTTAAACTAATGAGGCAGGAAAATTGGGCAAATTAGTATTGCACGATTTGACGAGAAAACGCATTACAACAGTCTTTTATGTTTGGATTTAATTCAGAATCGCAATAAAAGATGCATTCCATAGCCTCAAACGGTTATGTTTACACAACTGAACCAGTAGAACATCAGCAAAAGCTTATGTTCCCCATTTGATGGTCTAATGCAGGTGTTATCGACTACGGCTTTATGAGGCATAGTTCGTCAATACCGCTGAAGAGTACTTAAACAATTAGAAGTGAAAATGAAGAAGCTTAAATTCAACAGCCGAGATTAATACAAAGAGATATCTTTCCTATTGCACAACAACGCTGAACTTCACACCGCAAGACAAAAATGCAGGATTTATTGTTGGGGACTCTCTGACATACGTCACACTCGTTAGGCATTGATCATGTAGGTAAACTTTTACTTCAAGGTGTTGAACTGCTTGCGAGCAGAAGTATTTAAATATCAAGATGGTGTCAAAATTGCATTTCGATACTCTAGACTCCTGCATACCAGACTTCTGCAGTAACACAACGAATAAGTCTAAATGGTAGGAAACTTATTAATAATAATATTAATAATCATGCATACAATTGGAAACAAAAAGCTAGCCCTGTAAAAAGTTTGATTTTCTTAAATCGCGTTTCGACGTAATATATGGGTGGGATTTGCAAGCACATGGCTTTCCATTGAAGGTAATCATTAATTTAGCTGAATTAGTACTAAACATTTGTCCCACACATTGTCATAGTGGTACGGTTTATTTTGTGTAATTAATCTCTCTAAGTTTCGTGCACTATAAGTCTGTGCAAGTTTTCGAAAACTAATATATATAAGATAATCAAAGACAACTTTCCAGAAGTATAAAGTGAACATTTTGAACAGCGTGGACTCTGGCGGTCACTAATAAAAAGGACACTGAATTTTTTAATGTCGAGTTTAGCCTGATACAGAAAGCTATTTTAGAAGATAGGCCTCTACCCGCTATACTGCTTTATCATGTACGCTTAGTCATTTTTAATTTTCGTAGTAATAACTTGGCTTGTCGAAGACGTGAGAGAATTAAATATATTTAGCGAAACGCTATTCTGTTATTAACCATAACTCGTAATAAATAATTACATAACCGTAGACTGCCCTATTGCAAACCGTATTGTTCCTCAAACCCATGTTTCACAAAATATTAAACGTCTTGTTAGGATCTTCAAGCCCACGAGCTTTACCTAAGAATTGTCAAGAAGTAGATCGATACGATCTACTTCTTGACACTGCTTCTTTGTAGAAGTAGAAGCTTCGGAACCTGTTGTGTCAGCAAGAATTACAAATGCCGGTAAAAAGTACTACACAAACTCGGGTGCCTGTTTTGCATCCTTTACTTTAGCCGGTGATTTTTTTGTTAATAACCAGGGCAGGTACGCCCTTTTTTTTTCGATAGACCTCATATTGGTCAGTAAAAAAATTATGTGAGCTCACAGATATGGCCTGTTAGTACCATATCGTTGCTATATTTGAGATGTCTGGGGATATAAAGGGCCACAATCATAAATATGGTTCAACAGGGATAGGTAACATTTGTTCTACATCGGGGCTACATGTAATTTTTCTGAGCTATTTGAAATTAAACCAGGGAAACAACATCAATAAAACGTCAATAATAACCTAATAAAGAGTAAATCAGTGCAAAAGCAGACTAAAAGGCACGGCCGTCCGAATATGGTCGTGTAAAAACAGATTAGTGAGAGTAAGCTGTAGGTGGCTAGCACTTGTAAACCATAGCTGATAAGAGCGGGGTTTTATCTACCAGAGATAGCATTTTATTTAATTAATTAGCAACTCGTTTTCGGTGTCACTCCCTACAACGTTCTCAGTCGATCGACCAATTTGTTTATTTCATCTCGTCAGAATTCACGCGGTGTTGAAAGACTCTACTTGTTGTCAAACGTCCTACTGCGAAATAGATTTGCTATAGATCGAAAAGTAATAATCTGTCGGCGCGAGGTCTAGAAGATGTTTTTAGATGTAATAACTTACCTGGCTAGTTTAATTTAGACAGGACTGGTATTGTGGGTTTTGTACCCATGAAAACCTTTTGCTCTCTCAAGTTTTACGCTCTTGTGGAGACCTGGACCTTCGTTCGGGATAAAATTGACATACACAACATAATAGTATTACGATCGGCTTACAGAAAAGAAAGCACTGTTGACTAGAGCATAGAAATAAACGAACAGTGGCAGCAGTGAAGGGGAAAGGAACCATTAAAAAAAACTATTCGTCATATTGCAGATTCAGTTAACTCTACAAGAAAAAATCGTTTATATCAGATCTTTCGGTTTGGCATAATTACCCGTATGATAAGATTATTTTTTAATTAGCAATATTTTAATCGAACTAGTTAGATCATAAGAAACGGGCACGCAGGGCGACAGCGACTTACTGTTTGAAATATGATATAATAGCTAAGGAAACACACCTAACAGGTGATTATTTACTTACTTGAATAAGTTTTTTATCTTTTTTTTTATCTCGAAAACGGTAGGAATTACGAGAAAAGCATAAGAAAATTTTGGCTACCGTAAAGTGTGTTGGGTGGTTCTCCTGTAGATTGTTTTGTGTTATATCGTATTCGACATCTCAGCAAGCGCTTTTGCTATTTATGAAAAAGGAAAGACTTTTTCGTTGATTTATCCCTTTATTTTCAGCAAAAAATGTACATATTTGTGGTATCTGCCGCCCAAAAATGTTGCTTACATTAGCTAATATTTGGCCATTAAGGCATCACGTTGATGCGCAGAACTTCCACTAAAATTGCGCTAATAGTTCCTCCCATCTTTATCTGAAACAAAAACCAATTCATGTAGCAATCTTTTTGTTGTCAAATTACACTCCGAAATGCAATGCTCTTGAATTTTTAGTCCAGCAAGGAAGAAAAAAAGGAAAAAAGAGTAGGCCGCAATGGATGTTTATGGTGAATACAGTTTGAGAGAAACAAGGTTAAACAACGGACAAAAATAAAAAAAGGCCTCAAGATTGTTTATAAGAATCAACTTCAGAATAAAGTGTGAAAGGCTTTCATACATAAAATTAAATGATCTATCGAGCGATATAGATTTAAGACCCCCATTCATCCCAAAACCGGTCAGGTTTGGGCTTTAGCGTTCATCTCTAGAACTGTTTTGATTTAAAAACAATGGTAGTTCGGTGCTGTTGAAATTTTTTGTAGTGCAGAGTTCGACATATCGACACTAATTCAGACGTAGACTTTTATGAAAGTATGGGCCGCTTCTCACCCGGTAATGGGCAAGTACTGAATTTGAAAATTCTAAAGCTAAACCTATAATAATTTCTATATAGCATGTGGGTAATGGACTAGAAAACCAATAAGGTTATTTATGGAGACTTATTGTAGCATGGTTACAAGATTGAATAATTACTAGATAAACTAAAACTGTATATAGTACAAGCTGATACGACCCTTGGAGAATGTATTAGTTATAATAATGGTTGTTTAGCGTATCTCCGCAAAAGTGTACAAGCTAGGAAACTGCTTATTCTTATTATTTTTGTCATTAGACGCGGGAATTTTGAAATATGGTACTGCTTAAAAAGCGGTTAAGGATTAACCGGTTTTGGTCCAGTATCGGATGAGAAGCGGTCAACATTGCCGCGATCGCGGCCCATGTGCGCACTTATTTCGTAGTTCTGGGGAAGCCGATGGATTCTTCAATAAGAAAAATGGTCTGTGTGATCTATGATTGATTGGATCGATGCTTTAAGTCACGAAATGGTAGCGAGGAATACGGACAGGATAGCAGTAAGATAATCTGCAAAATGTTTTGGGTAATAAAAAGATGGCCCTAATTATTTCGACCTTAGCGATAGTGTATTTCTGGGTGGTGTTGTGCTATATGGTATACCATTTTTACGTCGTTATCGTTAAGTCAAAACGCAAATTAGTGCCATGTTGTGTCCATTTTGAAAATGAGTGTTAATTCTTATATATTCATTTAAATCAAGTTAGGAAAGATGAAACTTTAATTGAGACACGATATTGTCGCGTTACGCCTTGCCTATTACATACTTTTCTTTAACGACAGACCCACACGATCCGGTTCTGGTCCTCCCGTGACTTAGAGGCAGTATTGACCGCATTCGCTGTTCTATTCCCTTGCTTCAGTAAATCTGTAAAAAAAACATTTATCTCGCTGCACATACCACGTTCTCCCATTGTAATGTTCTTGTAATCCTGTCAACCCCTTGCAGTCATTTCATTAGCATCCTGCAATATTTGAGACATGTTACATCCAATTTAATATTAACTATTGTTAGACTAGAAGAGGTTAGGCCAGCAAGCTAAACTATTGTATACATTTCCACGATATGGTAACATGACAGTTCTTCTGGCTGTTTTTATGATGTTGATAAGCGGTTGCTTTCAATTGATCGCATAGAAGAACCGCCTCCACCGCAACTTCAGTGTACAGAAAAAAAATACACAATTCGGCTAGGAGAACAAAAAGCCAGCTCATTTCGGCTCTTACATCTAGGAGCCTGTCAATAGCGTCCATTACTATGTATCACCTCATTTTCGGTAGCAGCAAAGTCCACAACAGTCACATAGACGTATGTTAACTATTTACTTTATGTTGTGTGTGTTATTTGGTGCACTGCTTAAGCACAGTTGTTTACACTAAGTATGCTGAGCGCGCTAGGTTGAGTGTGATTTTTCATGGAACACAGTTTTCGCATTAATGAAATATAAGCGCCGGCGATGCTAGTGCATTGTTGTTAAACGTGGAGTAAGCTGCTGCTGTCAGTTAACGACCAGCTGAATTAATATTACAGTCTACTGGAAAAAATAAACTATTCCTATTAAGGAGAGAAGTATTTGGCGAATCTTGCGTACAAACCTTTCAAAGATGAAACCCTAGCGATTCAGAAAAATTAGTGAAAACCACTTCGAGGATCAGTTCTAGATTGGACAGAACTTACTACGCAAGATTTACATTTAATATGTTGGATTAGAGCGTCAACTGCAGGCTTAGCAGCGCCTCTATCTTTGTGTTGACTTAACTAATTCAATATATTGATATTACACCTAGCCCACCATTATGCCGTTGCCATTTCTTTGCTCCACTCAACTCATAAAACTGTTCCAGCAATTTTATCAGCCTAGTCCAAATGAGTAAATTTAATTCTTCATGTCTAACCTAACATGCACTATACTTCAGTTGCAAACTCTGGCATTTATTCGATTCGTAATTCTCAGTAATTCAGTTGTTACAGCTATCTCGTTATAGCAATACTATTTCCTTAAATAGTTAATTTATTAGCGATAGTCATCGTGTTCTTCTGTTGGAAAGTTCCGTATGCCGTGCTGCCATACCGCAATTGTCTCATGTTCCTGTTTTTATACGTGGTCCGTATTACCTCACACTCCTAACGTAAATTGTTTCTCGGCATGTTTATAAGCGTCCTAAACATTCTCCTATCATTTATCTATCTGTTAGCACATTTATCTACTCAGTCAATTTCTCACTCCGCTCAGTTATTCTGTAACCCAGTTTCAGTTGCAGTAATATTAATAACTAAGCCATGTCGGCCAACCTCGTTCTTTTATCACAATTAATCCGCTAACCTACTGAATGGATATCGCTATTCAAAGAAATAACTGGGCTTGACTTCAGGTTATATAAACCGCACACGTATATCTAAAGCTCCGCACACTCCTACAGTTATTCTTAATCTTTCGTTAAGAAACGTTTCAGCAATTTCGATACTATATTACGTATGTCCCGTTTTGTCATTTTAACTATTTTCACCAATGAAAAAGTATACATGCAGTCGAGGAATATAAATCATTTATGCAGAGATTCTTCGTATTTCATCGATATCTGGCAAATTACGGACAATTATTCCCGCTTTCGTCTGAAAAAGTGTTAAATTATTATTAATTATGAAGCATTTCTGCGTTGAGTGAATAAAATGCCTGAAATTAGTACGATGTGTAACCTATTTAAATTACCCAAAATAAGAATAGTTTATTATTAAAATATTGAAACGTAAAAAATTCTGTAATATTCAGCGGTCATGTAAGCCGCATTCTTCGCACTTATACAGAAGTAGAGACATCATACTTCGTATGGTTAACATTGACCAGTGCAAAAAGTGTTAAGTGGAAATGTGCTGCTTGAAGGGCCAGTGAAGTAACGTTGCACAGCCGCCAGGTATTAGATCATAATATTGATGGACACAACAGTTTATTTTAAACGTATAATTGCAGCACGCACTGCAATGCAATTTACTTAGAAAATGTACATTTGTACGTTTGATATTTGAGCGTAGAAGGTGTTGGTGGCCGCCTTGGAAAAACAAACTTTTCTCCAACAAACAAATTTGAGAAAAGTGTTTTGCTAGTCAGCTCTAGTGTCCGCGCAGAACTTCCCAGTAGCGTTTACGAAAATCAGCCCAATCTGTCCCCTCTGGAAGATCATCTCGGATCGGACAAAACGGCGGACCTAAACCTTTAGTTGTATATCTATAGACTAGAAAGTCTAAAGTGTGAGCTTTACTTCGTGCTTAATTTGAACATATCATGTTTAGCTTTTACAGACTATATCTATAAAAGAAATAACGTCGAATAACAACTAATTTTTAAGCTATTGTAAGGTGGGAACAATCTTAATAGTTTTCCATAACATAGTAAAACAGTTTTCATGCAAGATACATTGTGTACAATTGAATCCGATCGTTAAAGACCTCCGTAAAGTAAAATACATGTATGTGAAAAACATTGAAAGCATTATTGGCGCACTGATTTTTTGAAAAATAAAGGTAATGCGGTAAAAATTGTTAGGGAAACCTAATAATTCCCAACGGTGGGTCGTAATGAACAGACACGAGTGTCCAAATAGTCGAATCGTGCGTTGTTGACTGCCGGAGTGGTACTTATAGGTGAAATTTGTAGGGCGGGCAATTGTCGAACGGTGTGGGCTATTCAGTAGAAAAAGCTGCAAAGAATGCTTCCTGTAGTAATATTGCGTTTGATAAGTAACTTGTGACAATAGCACAGTTTCGTATTTGAATCGGCCCGTGGTAATTTTAACAGTCGCGCACGACCAATTTAATGCTTCCCCATCAAGATGATCGGGACGCCATTTTTATATCACAATTATTTGGCGGGAGTCCCAAACTCTCAAAAGCCGAGTCAGCCTCACTCGAGATCTGGCTGGGCGCGTGTTACACAGTGGCTTTTCTGGAGAATGACCGGTGCAAGAATTGTTCATTGTAAGATATCCGGTGTAAGAATATCTCGGACCTTACGATTACTGGACACTATTATAATATGCATGTTGAAAAAGTGTTTGTTGGAATCTCTAACGTAAGAAGAAGTGCAAAGATAATTATATATATATATAGCAGTAACACTGACAGTTTTTGGATACCTGTCTTCATCAATTGGTTTAACAGGAAGTAAAAGTATTCGGCGTATAACGCGCGTGTTAGTTGTCAACTTGTGCATCGTGAGGGGCTACGTGTGATGATAAGTAGCAGCTCGTAAAAGTCAGCGTGCCACACTGTTCAGACTCTGCAAATAGATTCATCGTGCCGTATGGATCGGTCAGCGACTTTCGAGGCCTCGCGCTTGATTATGAAGCACTTGTCCCACATAATAAGTACTATAAAGCGAAGAAGATTAGCTCTTCTTAGTTTCGCTTAGTTTTTCTTAACATTGCATAGCTTGTTTTTGGTAATCTGTTGGATACTTTGTCGTAGAACTGTTGTAGTAAAGCTGTCAGACATCTTGATACGTCAGTGCTTGATTGTGGTAAGCATGAACGGTTGCACGTTATCACGCGTACATCGTGTAGGAAGTCTTTCTAGGGCATGATTTAGAGGCAAAACTAATCGGCCAGTAGGTCTCGAATCGTTTGTGATGTCCGTATAATGTCGGCATCTGTTATCGTCTGGTCGCCAGCGAAAGCTACTTGCATATGCAGGCTCCTTTGTATGCAGCAACATGATTTGCATCAGTTGGTTTCAGTGCGTCGAACAATCTAAATCTACAGATGTGATGAAGTAGAAAACGCGGCAAATAGATCGTTCACTAACCTGGGCCGTTTTTGTAGATACGGCCGAGAACATTGGCTTCGAAGTGCTGCTAAAGTCATTCAGCAGCAAAGTTCGTGAGGTGGGAAGCTCCGTATCTGTAGGACAGCTTGGCAGGGCCGACTGTACTGTTCTACATCGTCAACTTTTAAGGCAGTGTTAACACTACTTTTTAATGCGTATTTCGTAATATAACCGATTTGAGACATGACCATGTTTCGACGTTGGAGCGGTAATCGAAGGTTTTGAGGAAACTGGAACAATTCAACGCTATGTTATGGTATGACTAACATGCTGGTGGTTCCCTTGTAGCTGACGAAGCTGCTCATATCGGGAAAACGAGATTATACTAGATAGCTGTTGGCAGCGTACAGTGTCTAGTAGGCCAAAAGCTCGGGACGTGCCATAAGATAGGTTCGCTGTGCGACTTATCACACTTTCTTCGCGGCCCAGCTTTTGAGGGCGGCGGCTTTCGATCAATGGCGCCTCGACATTGAGACGTTAGCAGCTGAGCGTTTCAGGTATCACGACTCGCTGCCAGCATTCGCGACAGCAATCTGTCGGAATAGACTGGAGCGGCTCCGGCAAATTAGAAGACAAAGTACTCAAAAAAAAAGCACTCAAACGCAGCGAAATTTTTTGCGTTGCACAAAGTCCAGGCACACAAGACAGTGCATTGCACTTATTACATTTGTCAGTATTCAGTGAGTGTCGGATCCAGCAATTGCAGTGTATGAAGGTGACGCTATGTGTGAGAGAACAACTTTTCCCTTTAGAAGCAGCGTGTATTAGAGGAGTAAATAATGTAGGTGCGCAAAATTGTGGAGAATAGGTCGTGCCTTTATATTTCCAAACGGTGCAGCGACGTTGCTTTAAACGTGGAGGATGAAAAAAATTTTAAATCAAATTTTCCCTTTAGAGGAAAAAGTATTCGTTCAATCAGCTCTATATTTCACAATGCTATTTTTAGAATGAAATTATATTGACCATAAACATTTAGACTAACTCACGCTAAGGGGTCGATTTTGGTAGGAGAAGGATCAATTCCCGGGAACGTTTTGTAGTTATTAGATAAACACATTTTTTCTCTATCGAATCACCCTTATAGTGTGGTATTGTGTTATCTATATACAGATAGATTGATAGGCTCAATTGGAGAAACTCCACGCAAAACATTTTCGAAAGAATGACAGCCAGAAAATGGCTAGTTTTTATACCTCTCACTGGTATAATTGTTTTAAAAGAAAAAGGAGGGTTTTTTTTGAAAACCGGCCAACATTTTTCAATATCCCATCAATTCGCCAAAATGTTAACAGCCACGAAGGCATTTATCTTGTTGATTTTTTTTCTTCTTTTTTTTTGCCTTAAGAAATATTGTTATACATGCATATTCACAAAAAATGTTGCGTGAAAAACGACTTGGACAACCGAGAAACCTTGATCCTGCTCTGATCGGATCGTCAAACTGTTGAACACCCTGTACTTGATTGTAGTTCTTTACACATTGGTACTGTTATTTTACTCTTTTACCGTAGTGAACAAGTGGGCTTTATACGGCTTGTTTGTTGCTGTTGGTTGGATAATTTACTGATGTTAAAAACCATAAGTACATCGTGAATACATAAGCATTTGTCAACGATTACTCAATTTTTTGTTGCATTGCCTTTTTCCATTTATTTAAGAAAGTCAGAATCCGAATATTTGCACGGATACATTCTGTAAATATTAAGACACTTTAGCAAAAAACCCAGTATTCCTTTTTAATAGCAAAAAATCACTATTCCGAGCTTGAAAATCAAATCAGTTCTGTTAACACATTGTTATAGGTACTAAATAAGCAGGCCGATTCATGGCCTTGAAACTTAAGTAAATAAAAACAATAATATGTAAAAGTAATATGGATGTAAATAAAGATTAACGGATGTAATTGAAAAGATATCAGCGGTCGTTTCTGTCGCATAGTATCTTAGTAGGCACCTTATGCTAGTAAAAAATAACTGGGCCTTTTCATCCACTCACTTTCCGCCAACCTTAAGGCGTCTAAGAAAATTTCCACATAAGAACATTGCCACAACTTTTGCACACGTAATATGTTTGTATGAGTCTGTAAACGAAGATCATTGAGGAATGTTGACACTAATTTTTACTATGTTATGATTGACACCTTTCTATTGCCGTGCTATGTCGCAATCTCCACTAGAGAGTTACGGATTAATAGAAACGGCTAATTAATACTAATTAGCCGTTGTATTTATATTGTATATATATATATATATATATATATATATATTATACATAATAAACTAATGGGTTACCTAGCGTTAACATCATTACACTCATGCTTGTCCATATATTCGTAATTAGACCATATTGTAAATGCTCATAAAACAAAAAAGGTAAAAGCTTGAGTGAAAGGGGCAGGGATTAACGAGATCTAGATACTGTCAATAGGTACGTAGGGCCCCTAAATAAGGCAACTTGACGCGGGAGCCTTCTTAACATAATTAAGGCGTGTACACGTTGACGCACCTCATTCGTTCACATTGCCTTAAATAAACGCTTTGTTTTACGTTCGGTGCCCAAGACGTTAGGCATTATTTTAAATGGCAGGCTCCCATGTCATTTTGCAAGTCTGCAATGTTTGAGATCCGCAATTGACGTCTTCCAAGACAAAAAAAAATTCCGTCTAGAATTACGTACGAACTCCGCGCTCGCAAAACTCGTTTGTAATTGTTGATTATATTTGACATAACGAAACATTGAAAGAAAACGTCCTGGATGCCAATTCTGATTTCTGTACAATAAAAGACGCTAGTCAAAATATTATTAGTATTCATCTTCGACGAAGAAAACGTCAGGAGGTTGCCCTTGTGATTCGGTCAGCAAAATTAACCGTTGAAGGCTATCATACATCCAAATTTTAACGATGTTTAGCTTAGACCGGGATATTTTAAATAGGTTTTTCGAAATACGGGTATTATGCTACATTTACGCGTTGTTAGCTACTTTATGTGACAACGCTGAAAAATCATCGAGCATTTTCTGAAGCAACTCTTTGCTTGTTATAGGATGGTACAAAGGCACATTGTCGCTTTACACGACTAGATGTACGTCTTTTTTTTTTATCTATAAGTAAAATTCATACGTGGTTTAAAACTAAGCTGTTGAGGTGCGAGTAAATCTTGGTGCCCAGTGAAGTTGGATAGGTGACGCGTAGCACTTTATCGCCCTATTTTATCTTTTGAAACACTCGTTCTGGATGTCGCGATGTTCATCTACAGCATCTACCAGCTTATCGGGATAATGCTTTCGTAGTCTAGTGCTTTCCCGAATAAATCTTCCCATGGTATAGTACTTTATTTTTGTCACAGTATATAAACAGCAGGGTATGCCGTCTCGAATAGAGATGTCAAAGCAAAAGGAGCGAGACCAGAAATTCCGTGCATTCACATGAAGCTTAACTGACTGGTTTGTGAGCAGCAAAAAGTGGAGCATGGAGCTCATCTGAGTACGAGACCGGGCACATGCATCTTATAGCTTCCCTAAAAGTATTCAGACATGGAAGCTATGAGCCGCTTCGGGGCGAGCATCGACAAGCTACCAACAGTTGGATAAAACATTTGGAGGTGGCGTATAAGAATTATACAACTGGTAACACTAAGGACATCATAGCGTTACGAGGAAATCAAATATTTGCTTGAGGTAACATCAAATTTAGAATGTTAAGAATTTGACATTAACGGCTCACTGAAATGTGGACACATAAATTGTAAGCGAAGAATAATGATGTTGTTGTTGAAATGATCAAAAATAAAAGAAAACATTGGTTAATAGTATAGAATGCACTGCCCAATCTTATAGCGTCAGCTTTGAAACTATGTTAACAGAGCAGCACTCATCTTCTGAGATACTTTTTTAGGTGTGCGCTCTCATTTCGATCAAAAAATCTGTGTGGAGACGGTCACAGCGGCCTACGTCGCGTTGGCTCAATAATATTGATCAGCTGATATTTGCAACTACGAAGCTGTGATCTCTATAAGAGGACGGCCGCGAGTGGGGCCGTGTCGGAACTTGCCCTGCCACTCGAAGGAGGCGACACACGGATGGTAAACTAGGTTAGTTATAAGATTGAATTTAACACGATTACTTTTTTTTCGTTAAGATTATGTTTACATAGGCGTTACTGGCTCACATGGTTTGCACGTAGCACAAGGACGCAAAAAGTACAGATTAATCTCTAAGAGTATCCTGGAAAGGTCAATTTCTGAGGGCACTGGTGGTAAGACATTATATAGGTAGAGAGCCTTTCTAAGACGACATTTAACTATTACTGATTGTTTGAGTTTAACCTCATGTATTTGAATTAAAGGAACGTAATATAAAAAGAGGAGATAGACAGGCTGGTGCCTTTAATTTATCCTCCTAGAGAGTAAAGGTTTTTTCATTTATATATCTTGTCCACTGGACAAACTGAATTTTTGTAACGTTAGATTTAGTTATGTTAAAATCTTCCCGAAAGCTTTATTAAATAACAAAGGCGGCATGGCCCGTATATTGTGACAATCTATGCAGACCTGAGGTTTATAAAATGTCCAAAAAATGTCAATGTATCAGTCGCTCAACAATTTGTTTTACCGAACACGATGGTTTCTTACAGTAAGCGGAATTTTTTTGCCTACAGGTACCTTAGCCTCCCTCAGAACCTTCGCTGTAAGCTTTCTGCCGAATTTTTTCACGATTACCATTATTTTCAATATGCGACATTTGCACTTAGCGTAATAACGCTGTGACATAACATGTTGACCTACAAGGAGTACATGAGATAGCTATAAAAGCGTGTCTTGTTGGATTTTACAGAAGTGTAAAAATAGTTCCCATTGACTATATCTTACTTTGTGGTGAGGTATTAGTTAAGATCTCCTTTGTCAACAGGGTATGTTTAAGCTAATCACCTAGACCATAAGATGTATTTTTATAATAAATACACAGGTTATTAACTTTGTACAATTACAGTAAAAAAATCTTATGGCCCAAGTGATTTTATATATATATATATATATATATATATATATATATATTATTAAATAAATAGTAGTAAGTATTATTAAATTATCCGTTGAAAGTACATTTCAGCAGGATAATTTTGAGGAGGTTCTTGGTATAGGTAATTGTTTACCCGTATAATAGCGTACTAAATTGCAAATCCAAAATTATACTTTTCTGTTTATCTAACGAACCCATAGGGAATGTATTTAGCAACGTTTCACATAGATTAACTTATGATACAAGTTAGAAATTATTAATGTTCATAAACTTTGTTAACTCTTGACAAGCATTCAGCCATGCAGATCTTATCAGCATATTCCAGTTATTTACGCGGTATACGGCTATCGTCTAAGCGCCAGCTGTTTTTATCAAGTATCCTTTGAAATGGAGCGCGCTATTCTATCGTTGATGACGTAAGAACAGTGAAATTTACTCTCTCCTAAATCTATCCCCCCTTTCATACCGGCGTTCCACTGGCCAAACGTTAAACGAAATAACATAAATTTGTTGCTATCTTGCCTCATTTTTCTCTAGACCAATCCTAGCGACCCAGCCAGTTCTCATCGGTTTTGCTGTTGAACTAGCGACTCTTTTCATCTCGCTTTTACTTACTTTGCCGACATTACTTGCTGACGAGAAAGTCATAATCCCTTTGAGTCGTTATTATGACACCGCTTTGAACCGGCATAGTCAATCCATACCCCACCCAAGTCGACAGGAGTAGCATCCGTTCCGCACAGTCGGTCATATGAAGATTCTTTTCCGCTTTTGTTCTCCTTTCAGCATACACGGACACATGGACCCTAAAAAATGTATATACCTCCCAACTCAGTGCAGACACTCCTGAACGGTAGCAGGGTTCGCGCACATTGATTATTGGCAGTTTGCCTACCACCCATCTGAGTATTCGTTGCTTGTACCGCTACAGCGGCCCTCGTTCTGTGCCACGATAAGTCTATTTCTATTCACTAGAAATGATAGAAGTAGTAGGTCCGTCGCAGGCGGCCGAATTCGCCTGCACTCTTCGTCTTCCTTGCGCCTCAGCAGCGACCCCGTAACATTCCCGTGATAGATCGTGGCAAGCATACCATGGTGGCAATGGTGAATGAATATGTACAGTGGTGTATTTAACGAAGGAGTAGATTCCTGAATGTCAGGGGGTTCGGGGATAGCCCAGCCAAATAGGGTCTGTACCAGAGGTGGTGGCGGTATAGTATTATATACATATGTACTTTAAGACCGGGTGAGCAGCTGAAACCAAATAATACTTGTGTTAACAAGCGGCTTTGTAATAACCAAAAAAGTATAAATAATCCTGTCTGCGCTCAAAATCCGTAGTAGTTTAAGCAGAGATCTTGCAGTGATTACTTGTATATTGATCCAACTGAACTGAAACTTCTAATATAGAAGTTTATAATATATA
>NW_019211861.1:0-3809 GCF_002443255.2 Varroa destructor | reverse complement strand
AGATTTATATAGATAGATTAGATAGATAGATAGATACATAGATTTACATAGATAGATTAGATAGATAGATAGATACATAGATTTACATAGATAGATTAGATAGATAGATTTACATAGATAGATAGATAGATACATAGATTTACATAGATAGATTAGATAGATAGATAGATAGATACATAGATTTACATAGATAGATTAGATAGATACATAGATTTACATAGATAGATAGATTTACATAAATAGATTAGATAGATAGATAGATTTATATAGATAGATTAGATAGATAGATAGATTTATATAGATAGATTAGATAGATAGATAGATACATAGATTTACATAGATAGATAGATAGATTTACATAGATAGATTAGATAGATAGATAGATACATAGATTTACATAGATAGATTAGATAGATACATGGATTTACATAGATTAGATAGATACATGGATTTACATAGATTAGATAGATACATGGATTTACATAGATAGATTAGATAGATAGATTAGATAGATACATGGATTTACATAGATTAGATAGATACATGGATTTACATAGATTAGATAGATACATGGATTTACATAGATAGATTAGATAGATAGATTTACATAGATAGATAGATAGATAAATAGATTTACATAGATAGATAGATAGATTTACATAGATAAATTAGATAGATAGATAGATACATAGATTTACATAGATAGATTAGATAGATACATAGATTTACATAGATAGATTAGATAGATAGATAGATTTACATAGATAGATTAGATAGATAGATAGATTTATATAGATAGATTAGATAGATAGATAGATTTATATAGATAGATTAGACAGATAGATAGATTTATATAGATAGATTAGATAGATAGATAGATACATAGATTTACATAGATAGATTAGATAGATAGATAGATACATAGATTTACATAGATAGATTAGATAGATAGATTTACATAGATAGATAGATACATAGATTTACATAGATAGATTAGATAGATAGATAGATAGATAGATACATAGATTTACATAGATAGATTAGATAGATAGATAGATAGATAGATACATAGATTTACATAGATAGATTAGATAGATAGATAGATAGATTTACATAGGGATAGATTAGATAGATACATAGATACATAGATTTACATAGATAGATAGATTAGATAGATACATAGATACATAGATTTACATAGATAGATAGATTAGATAGATAGATAGATACATAGATTTACATAGATAGATAGATTAGATAGATACATAGATACATAGATTTACATAGAGATAGATAATAGATAGATACATAGATACATAGATTTACATAGATAGATAGATAGATACATAGATTTACATAGATAGATAGATAGATACATAGATTTACATAGATAGATGATAGATAGATACATAGATTTACATAGATAGATAGATAGATACATAGATTTACATAGATAGATAGATAGATACATAGATTTACATAGATAGATAGATAGATAGATACATAGATTTACATAGATAGATTAGATAGATACATAGATTTACATAGATAGATTAGATAGATACATAGATAGATTTACATAGATAGATTAGATAGATACATAGATTTACATAGATAGATTAGATAGATAGATACATAGATTTACATAGATAGATTAGATAGATAGATAATCATAGATTTACATAGATAGATAGATAGATAGATAGATACATAGATTTACATAGATAGATAGATAGATACATAGATTTACATAGATAGATAGATAGATACATAGATTTACATAGATAGATAGATAGATACATAGATTTACATAGATAGATAGATAGATACATAGATTTACATAGATAGATAGATAGATACATAGATAGATAGATAGATACATAGATTTACATAGATAGATAGATAGATAGATACATAGATAGATTACATAGATAGATTAGATAGATAGATAGATACATAGATTTACATAGATGATAGATTTAGATAGATAGATAGATACATAGATTTACATAGGATAGATTAGATAGATACATAGATACATAGATTTACATAGAGATAGATTAGATAGATACATAGATACATAGATTTACATGATAGATTAGATAGATACATAGATACATAGATTTACATAGAGATAGATTAGATAGATACATAGATACATAGATTTACATAGATAGATAGATAGATACATAGATTTACATAGATAGATTAGATAGATACATAGATTTACATAGATAGATTAGATAGATAGATACATAGATTTACATAGATAGATACATAGATTTACATAGATAGATAGATAGATACATAGATTTACATAGATAGATAGATAGATAGATACATAGATTTACATAGATAGATAGATAGATACATAGATTTACATAGATAGATAGATAGATACATAGATTTACATAGATAGATAGATAGATAGATACATAGATTTACATAGATAGATAGATAGATAGATACATAGATTTACATAGATAGATAGATAGATAGATAGATACATACATAGATTTACATAGATAGATTAGATAGATACATAGATTTACATAGATAGATTAGATAGATAGATAGATACATAGATTTACATGAGATAGATAGATAGATAGATAGATACATAGATTTACAGATAGATTAGATAGATAGATAGATACATAGATTTACATAGATAGATAGATAGATAGATACATAGATTTACATAGATAGATAGATAGATAGATACATAGATTTACATAGATAGATAGATAGATACATAGATTTACATAGATAGATAGATAGATACATAGATTTACATAGATAGATAGATAGATACATAGATTTACATAGATAGATAGATAGATACATAGATTTACATAGATAGATTAGATAGATAGATAGATAGATTAGATAGATACATAGATAGATAGATAGATACATAGATAGATTAGATAGATAGATACATAGATTTACATAGATAGATTAGATAGATAGATAGATACATAGATTTACATAGATAGATTAGATAGATAGATAGATACATAGATTTACATAGATAGATAGATACATAGATTTACATAGATAGATTAGATAGATAGATAGATACATAGATTTACATAGATAGATAGATATATACATAGATTTACATAGATAGATAGATACATACATAGATTTACATAGATAGATTAGATAGATAGATAGATAGATATACATAGATAGATAGATACATAGATTTACATAGATAGATTAGATAGATAGATAGATAGATAGATAGATAGATACATAGATTTACATAGATAGATAGATACATAGATTTACATAGATAGATATAGATAGATACATAGATTTACATAGATAGATTAGATAGATACATAGATTTACATAGATAGATTAGATAGATAGATAGATACATAGATTTACATAGATAGATTAGATAGATAGATAGATTTACATAGATAGATTAGATAGATAGATAGATACATAGATTTACATAGATAGATTAGATAGATAGATAGATACATAGATTTACATAGATAGATTAGATAGATAGATACATAGATTTACATAGATAGATTAGATAGATAGATAGATACATAGATTTACATAGATAGATTAGATAGATAGATAGATACATAGATTTACATAGATAGATTAGATAGATAGATACATAGATTTACATAGATAGATAGATAGATACGATAGATAGATTTACATAGATAGATAGATAGATACATAGATTTACATAGATAGATTAGATAGATAGATACATAGATTTACATAGATAGATTAGATAGATAGATAGATACATAGATTTACATAGATTTACATAG
>NW_019211860.1:0-16917 GCF_002443255.2 Varroa destructor | reverse complement strand
ATCTATCTATGTAAATCTATGTATCTATCAATCTATCTATGTAAATCTATGTATCTATCTATCTATGTAAATCTATGTATCTATCTATCTATCTAATCTATCTATGTAAGTTTATGTATCTATCTATCTATCTATGTAAATCTATGTATCTATCTAATCTATCTATGTAAATCTATATATCTATCTATCTATCTATGTAAATCTATGTATCTATCTATCTATCTATGTATCTATGTATCTATCTATGTAAATCTATGTATCTATGTATCTATCTATGTAAATCTATGTATCTATCTATGTAAATCTATGTATCTATCTATCTATCTATGTTAATCTATGTCTCTATCTATCTATCTATGTAAATCTATGTATCTATCTATCTATGTAAATCTATGTATCTATCTATCTATCTAATCTGTCTATGTAAATCTATGTATCTATCTATCTAATCTATCTATGTAAATCTATCTATCTATCTAATCTATCTATGTAAATCTATGTATCTATCTAATCTATCTATGTAAATCTATGTATCTATCTATCTAATCTATCTATGTAAATCTATGTATCTATCTATCTATCTAATCTATCTATGTAAATCTATGTATCTATCTATCTAATCTATCTATGTAAATCTATGTATGTATCTATCTATCTATGTAAATCTATCTATCTATCTAATCTATCTATGTATCTATCTATCTATCTAATCTATCTATGCAAATCTATCTATCTATCTAATCTATCTATGTAAATCTATCTATCTATCTATGTAAATCTATGTATCTATCTATCTATCTAATCTATCTATGTAAATCTATCTATCTATCTAATCTATCTATGTAAATCTATGTATCTATCTATCTGTCTAATCTATCTATGTAAATCTATCTATCTATCTAATCTATCTATGTAAATCTATGTATCCATCTATCTACCTATCTAATCTATCTATGTAAATCTATGTATGTATCTATCTATGTAAATCTATCTAATCTATCTATGTAAATCTATGTATCTATCTATCTACCTATCTAATCTATCTATCTATCTAATCTATCTATGTAAATCGATGTATAAATCGATGTATCTATGTAAATCTATCTATGTAAATCGATGTATCTATCTATGTAAATCAATGTATCTATCTATGTAAATCGATGTTTCTATCTGTGTAAATCGATGTAAATCGATGTATCTATCTGCGTAAATCGATGTAAATCGATGTACCTATCTGTATAAATCGATGTATCTATGTAAATCTATCTATGTAAATCGATGTATCTATGTAAATCTATCTATGTAAATCTATCTATGTAAATCGATGTATCTATGTAAATCTATCTATGTAAATCGTGTATCTATGTAAATCTATCTATGTAAATCGATGTATCTATGTAAATCTATCTATGTAAATCGATGTATCTATGTAAATCTATCTATGTTGATCGATGTAAATCGATGTATCTATGTAAATCTATCTATGTTGATCGATGTAAATCGATGTATCTATGTAAATCTATCGATGTATCTATCTATGTAAATCGATGTATCTATCTATGTAAATCGATGTAAATCGATGTATCTATCTATGTAAATCGATGTAAATCGATGTATCTATCTATGTAAATCGATGTATCTATCTATGTAAATCGATGTATCTATCAATGTAAATCGATGTATCTATCTATGTAAATCGATGTATCTATCTATGTAAATCGATGTATCTATCTATGTAAATCGATGTATCTATCAGTGTAAATCGATGTATCTATTTATGTAAATCGATGTATCTATCTATGTAAATCGATGTATCTATCTATGTAAATCGATGTATCTATCTATGTAAATCGATGTATCTATCTATGTAAATCGATGTATCTATCTATGTAAATCGATGTATCTATCTATGTATCTATCTATGTAAATCGATGTATCTATCTATGTAAATCGATGTATCTATCTATATAAATCGATGTAAATCGATGTATCTATCTATGTAAATCGATGTAAATCGATGTATCTATCTATGTAAATCGATGTATCTATCTATAAATCTATCTATGTAAATCGATGTATCTATCTATGTAAATCGATGTATCTATCTATGTAAATCGATGTATCTATGTAAATCTATCTATGTAAATCGATGTATCTATGTAAATCTATCTATGTAAATCGATGTATCTATGTAAATCTATCTATGTAAATCGATGTAAATCGATGTATCGAAATACAACTATCCAAGTTAAACGAATTAACTTTGAACGTTGTATCAAGTAAATCGATGTAACGATATATATATATCTATATATATCTATATCAATCGATGTAAATTTATTAATTTAATCTATCTATTTAAATTGATTTATCTATTTTAATTTAATTATGTAAATTGAATTATCTGTATCTATTTATCTATGTAATTTTATATATATATCTATATATATCTATGTATATATATATATATATATATATATATATATATCTATATATATCTATGTATATATATATATATATCTATATATATATATATATATATATATATATATCTATATATATATATATATCTATCTATATATATCTATGTATCTATATATATATATCTATGTAAATCGATGTATCTATATATATCTATCTATGTAAATCGATGTATCTATCTATGTAAATCGATGTATCTATCTATGTAAATCGATGTATCTATGTAAATCTATCTATGTAAATCATGATCTATCTATGTAAATCGATGTATCTATGTAAATCTATCTATGTAAATCGTATGTAAATCGATGTATCTATGTAAATCTATCTATGTAAATCGATGTATCTATGTAAATCTATCTATGTAAATCGATGAATCTATCTATGTAAATCGATGTATCTATGTAAATCTATCTATGTAAATCGATGTATCTATGTAAATCTATCTATGTAAATCGATGTATCTATGTAAATCTATCTATGTAAATCGATGTATCTATGTAAATCTATCTATGTAAATCGATGTAAATCGATGTATCTATGTAAATCTATCTATGTAAATCGATGTATCTATGTAAATCTATCTATGTAAATCGATGTAAATCGATGTATCTATGTAAATCATGTAAATCGATGTATCTATCTATGTAAATCGATGTATCTATCTATGTAAATCGATGTATCTATCTATGTAAATCGATGTATCTATCTATGTAAATCGATGTAAATCGATGTATCTATCTATGTAAATCGATGTATCTATCTATGTAAATCGATGTATCTATCTATGTAAATCGATGTATCTATCTATGTAAATCGATGTATCTATCTATGTAAATCGTATGTAAATCGATGTATCTATCTATGTAAATCGATGTATCTATCTATGTAAATCGATGTAAATCGATGTATCTATCTATGTAAATCGATGTATCTATCTATGTAAATCGATGTAAATCGATGTATCTATCTATGTAAATCGATGTAAATCGATGTATCTATCTATGTAAATCGATGTATCTATCTATGTAAATCGATGTAAATCGATGTATCTATCTATGTAAATCGATGTATCTATCTATGTAAATCGATGTAAATCGATGTATCTATCTATGTAAATCGATGTAAATCGATGTATCTATCTATGTAAATCGATGTATCTATCTATGTAAATCGATGTATCTATCTATGTAAATCGATGTATCTATCTATGTAAATCGATGTATCTATCTATGTAAATCGATGTAAATCGATGTATCTATCTATGTAAATCGATGTAAATCGATGTATCTATGTAAATCTATCTATGTAAATCGATGTATCTATGTAAATCTATCTATGTAAATCGATGTATCTATGTAAATCTATCTATGTAAATCGATGTAAATCGATGTATCTATCTATGTAAATCGATGTATCTATGTAAATCTATCTATGTAAATCGATGTATCTATGTAAATCTATCTATGTAAATCGATGTATCTATGTAAATCTATCTATGTAAATCGATGTATCTATCTATGTAAATCGATGTATCTATCTATGTAAATCGATGTAAATCGATGTATCTATCTATGTAAATCGATGTATCTATCTATGTAAATCGATGTATCTATCTATGTAAATCGATGTATCTATCTATGTAAATCGATGTAAATCGATGTATCTATCTATGTAAATCGATGTAAATCGATGTATCTATCTATGTAAATCGATGTAAATCGATGTATCTATCTATGTAAATCGATGTATCTATCTATGTAAATCGATGTATCTATCTATGTAAATCGATGTATCTATCTATGTAAATCGATGTATCTATCTATGTAAATCGATGTAATCGATGTATCTATCTATGTAAATCGATGTATCTATGTAAATCTATCTATGTAAATCGATGTATCTATGTAAATCTATCTATGTAAATCGATGTAAATCGATGTATCTATGTAAATCTATCTATGTAAATCGATGTAAATCGATGTATCTATGTAAATCTATCTATGTAAATCGATGTATCTATGTAAATCTATCTATGTAAATCGATGTATCTATGTAAATCTATCTATGTAAATCGATGTATCTATGTAAATCTATCTATGTAAATCGATGTATCTATGTAAATCTATCTATGTAAATCGATGTATCTATGTAAATCTATCTATGTAAATCGATGTATCTATGTAAATCTATCTATGTAAATCGATGTATCTATGTAAATCTATCTATGTAAATCGATGTATCTATGTAAATCTATCTATGTAAATCGATGTATCTATGTAAATCTATCTATGTAAATCGATGTATCTATGTAAATCTATCTATGTAAATCGATGTATCTATGTAAATCTATCTATGTAAATCGATGTATCTATGTAAATCGATGTATCTATCTATGTAAATCGATGTATCTATGTAAATCTATCTATGTAATCTATGTAAATCGATGTATCTATCTATGTAAATCGATGTATCTATCTATGTAAATCGATGTATCTATCTATGTAAATCGATGTATCTATCTATGTAAATCGATGTATCTATCTATGTAAATCGATGTATCTATCTATGTAAATCGATGTATCTATCTATGTAAATCGATGTATCTATGTAAATCTATCTATGTAAATCTATGTAATCGATGTAAATCGATGTATCTATGTAAATCTATCTATGTAAATCGATGTATCTATGTAAATCTATCTATGTAAATCGATGTATCTATGTAAATCTATCTATGTAAATCGATGTATCTATGTAAATCTATCTATGTAAATCGATGTATCTATGTAAATCTATCTATGTAAATCGATGTAAATCGATGTATCTATGTAAATCTATCTATGTAAATCGATGTATCTATGTAAATCTATCTATGTAAATCGATGTATCTATCTATGTAAATCGATGTATCTATCTATGTAAATCGATGTATCTATCTATGTAAATCGATGTATCTATCTATGTAAATCGATGTAAATCGATGTATCTATCTATGTAAATCGATGTATCTATCTATGTAAATCGATGTATCTATCTATGTAAATCGATGTATCTATCTATGTAAATCGATGTATCTATCTATGTAAATCGATGTAAATCGATGTATCTATCTATGTAAATCGATGTATCTATCTATGTAAATCGATGTATCTATCTATGTAAATCGATGTATCTATCTATGTAAATCGATGTAAATCGATGTATCTATCTATGTAAATCGATGTATCTATCTATGTAAATCGATGTAAATCGATGTATCTATCTATGTAAATCGATGTAAATCGATGTATCTATCTATGTAAATCGATGTAAATCGATGTATCTATCTATGTAAATCGATGTAAATCGATGTATCTATCTATGTAAATCGATGTATCTATCTATGTAAATCGATGTATCTATCTATGTAAATCGATGTATCTATCTATGTAAATCGATGTAAATCGATGTATCTATCTATGTAAATCGATGTATCTATCTATGTAAATCGATGTATCTATCTATGTAAATCGATGTATCTATCTATGTAAATCGATGTATCTATCTATGTAAATCGATGTATCTATCTATGTAAATCGATGTATCTATCTATGTAAATCGATGTATCTATGTAAATCTATCTATGTAAATCTGTATCTATGTAAATCGATGTATCTATGTAAATCTATCTATGTAAATCGATGTAAATCGATGTATCTATGTAAATCTATCTATGTAAATCGATGTATCTATGTAAATCTATCTATGTAAATCGATGATCTATCTATGTAAATCGATGTATCTATGTAAATCTATCTATGTAAATCGATGTATCTATGTAAATCTATCTATGTAAATCGATGTATCTATGTAAATCTATCTATGTAAATCGATGTATCTATGTAAATCTATCTATGTAAATCGATGTATTATCTATGTAAATCTATCTATGTAAATCGATGTATCTATGTAAATCTATCTATGTAAATCGATGTATCTATCTATGTAAATCGTATCGATGTATCTATCTATGTAAATCGATGTATCTATCTATGTAAATCGATGTATCTATCTATGTAAATCGATGTATCTATCTATGTAAATCGATGTAAATCGATGTATCTATCTATGTAAATCGATGTATCTATCTATGTAAATCGATGTATCTATCTATGTAAATCGATGTATCTATCTATGTAAATCGATGTATCTATCTATGTAAATCGATGTAAATCGATGTATCTATCTATGTAAATCGATGTATCTATCTATGTAAATCGTATGTAAATCGATGTATCTATCTATGTAAATCGATGTATCTATCTATGTAAATCGATGTATCTATCTATGTAAATCGATGTATCTATCTATGTAAATCGATGTATCTATCTATGTAAATCGATGTATCTATCTATGTAAATCGATGTATCTATCTATGTAAATCGATGTATCTATCTATGTAAATCGATGTAAATCGATGTATCTATCTATGTAAATCGATGTAAATCGATGTATCTATGTAAATCTATCTATGTAAATCGATGTATCTATGTAAATCTATCTATGTAAATCGATGTATCTATGTAAATCTATCTATGTAAATCGATGTATCTATGTAAATCTATCTATGTAAATCGATGTATCTATGTAAATCTATCTATGTAAATCGATGTATCTATGTAAATCTATCTATGTAAATCGATGTATCTATGTAAATCTATCTATGTAAATCGATGTATCTATCTATGTAAATCGATGTAAATCGATGTATCTATCTATGTAAATCGATGTATCTATCTATGTAAATCGATGTATCTATCTATGTAAATCGATGTATCTATCTATGTAAATCGATGTAAATCGATGTATCTATCTATGTAAATCGATGTATCTATCTATGTAAATCGATGTATCTATCTATGTAAATCGATGTATCTATCTATGTAAATCGATGTATCTATCTATGTAAATCGATGTATCTATGTATCTATCTATGTAAATCGATGTATCTATGTAAATCTATCTATGTAAATCGATGTATCTATGTAAATCTATCTATGTAAATCTGTATGTAAATCGATGTATCTATGTAAATCTATCTATGTAAATCGATGTAAATCGATGTATCTATGTAAATCTATCTATGTAAATCGATGTATCTATGTAAATCTATCTATGTAAATCGATATCGATGTATCTATCTATGTAAATCGATGTATCTATCTATATAAATCGATGTAAATCGATGTATCTATCTATGTAAATCGATGTATCTATGTAAATCTATCTATGTAAATCGATGCATCTATGTAAATCTATCTATGTAAATCGATGTATCTATGTAAATCTATCTATATAAATCGATGTAAATCGATGTATCTATGTAAATCTATCTATGTAAATCGATGTATCTATGTAAATCTATCTATGTAAATCGATGTGTCTATGTAAATCGATGTATCTATCTATGTAAATCGATGTATCTATCTATGTAAATCGATGTATCTATGTAAATCGATGTATCTATGTAAATCTATCTATGTAAATCGATGTATCTATCTATGTAAATCGATGTATCTATGTAAATCTATCGATGTATCTGTCTATGTAAATCGATGTATCTATCTATGTAAATCGATGTATCTATGTAAATCTATCTATGTTAATCGATGTAAATTGATGTATCTATGTAAATCTATCGATGTATCTGTCTATGTAAATCGATGTATCTATCTATGTAAATCTATCGATGTATCTGTCTATGTAAATCGATGTATCTATCTATGTAAATCGATGTATCTATCTGTGTAAATCGATGTAAATCGATGTATCTATCTGTGTAAATCGATGTAAATCGATGTATCTATCTGTGTAAACCGATGTAAATCGATGTATCTATCTATGTAAATCGATGTATCTATCTGTGTAAATCGATGTGAATCGATGTATCTATCTGTGTAAATCGATGTAAATCGATGTATCTATCTATGTAAATCGATGTATCTATCTATGTAAATCGATGTATTTATCTATGTAAATCGATGTATCTATCTATGTAAATCGATGTATTTATCTATGTAAATCGATGTATCTATCTATGTAAATCGATGTATCTATCTATGTAAATCGATGTATCTATCTATGTAAATCGATGTAAATCGATGTATCTATCTATGTAAATCGATGTATCTCTATATATCTATCTATGTAAATCGATGTATCTATCTATGTAAATCGATGTAAATCTCTATCTATCTATGTGTATCTATGTAAATCTATCTATCTATGTATCTCTATCTATCTATCTATCTATGTAAATCGATGTTATCTATCTATCTATGTAAATCGATGTATCTATCTATCTATCTATGTAAATCGATGTATCTATCTATCTATATGTAAATCGATGTATCATGTATCATGTATCTATCTATGTAAATCGATGTATCTATCTATCATGTTATCTATGTAAATCGATGTATCATGTAATCATGTATCTATCTATGTAAATCGATGTATCATGTAAATCGATGTATCTATCTATGTAAATCGATGTATCTATCATGTAAATCTGATGTAAATCGATGTAAATCGATGTATCTATCTATGTAAATCGATGTATCATGTAAATCGATGTATCTATCTATGTAAATCGATGTATCTATCTATCATGATCTATGTAAATCGATGTATCTATCTATGTAAATCGATGTAAATCGATGTATCTATCTATGTAATTATCTATCTATCTGATGTAAATCGATGTATCATGTATCTATCTATGTAATTATCTATCTATCGATGTAAATCGATGTAAATATGTATCTATGTAAATCTATCTATGTAAATCGATGTATCTATGTAAATCTATCTATGTAAATCGATGTATCTATGTAAATCTATCTATGTAAATCGATGTATCTATGTAAATCTATCTATGTAAATCGATGTATCTATGTAAATCTATCTATGTAAATCGATGTATCTATGTAAATCTATCTATGTAAATCGATGTATCTATGTAAATCTATCTATGTAAATCGATGTATCTATGTAAATCTATCTATGTAAATCGATGTATCTATGTAAATCTATCTATGTAAATCGATGTATCTATGTAAATCTATCTATGTAAATCGATGTATCTATGTAAATCTATCTATGTAAATCGATGTATCTATGTAAATCTATCTATGTAAATCGATGTATCTATGTAAATCTATCTATGTAAATCATGTAATCGATGTATCTATGTAAATCTATCTATGTAAATCGATGTATCTATGTAAATCTATCTATGTAAATCGATGTATCTATGTAAATCTATCTATGTAAATCGATGATCTATCTATGTAAATCTATCTATGTAAATCTATCTATGTAAATCGATGTATCTATGTAAATCTATCTATGTAAATCGATGTATCTATGTAAATCTATCTATGTAAATCGATGTATCTATCTATGTAAATCGATGTATCTATCTTGTAAATCGATGTAAATCGATGTATCTATGTAAATCTATCTATGTAAATCGATGTATCTATGTAAATCTATCTATGTAAATCGATGTATCTATGTAAATCTATCTATGTAAATCGATGTATCTATGTAAATCTATGTATCTATCTATCTATCTATGTAGATCTATGTATCTATCTATCTATCTATGTAAATCTATGTATCTATCTATTTATCTATGTAAATCTATGTATCTATCTATCTATCTATGTAAATCTATGTATCTATCTATTTATCTATGTAAATCTATGTATCTATCTATCTATGTAAATCTATGTATCTATCTATCTATCTATGTAAATCTATGTATCTATCTATCTATCTATGTATCTATCTATCTATCTATCTATCTATGTATCTATCTATCTATCTATCTATCTATCTAATCTACCTATGTAAATCTATGTATCTATCTATCTATATATGTAAATCTATGTATCTATCTATCTATCTATCTATCTAATCTATCTATGTAAATCTATGTATCTATCTATCTATCTATGTGAATCTATGTATCTATCTATGTAAATCTATGTATCTATCTATCTATCTATGTAAATCTATGTATCTATCTATGTAAATCTATGTATCTATCTATCTATCTATGTAAATCTATGTATCTATCTATCTATGTAAATCTATGTGTCTATCTATGTAAATCTATGTATCTATCTAATCTATCTATGTAAATCTATGTATCTATCTATCTAATCTATCTATGTATCTATCTATCTAATCTATCTATGTAAATCTATGTATCTATCTATCTATGTAACTCTATGTGTCTATCTATGTAAATCTATGTATCTATCTATCTAATCTATCTATGTATCTATCTATCTATCTATCTATCTATGTAAATCTATATATCTATCTATCTATCTATGTAAATCTATGTATCTATCTATCTATCTATGTAAATCTATGTATCTATCTATCTATCTATGTAAATCTATGTATCTATCTATCTATCTGTGTAAATCTATGTATCTATCTATCTATCTATGCAAATCTATGTATCTATCTATCTATCTATGTAAATCTATGTATCTATCTAATCTATCTATGTAAATCTATGTATCTATCTATCTATCTATCTATGCAAATCTATGTATCTATCTATCTATCTATGTAAATCTATGTATCTATCTAATCTATCTATGTAAATCTATGTATCTATCTATCTATCTAATCTATCTATGCAAATCTATGTATCTATCTATGTAAATCTATGTATCTATCTATGTAAATCTATGTATCTATCTATCTATCTAATCTATCTATGTATCTATCTATCTATCTATCCATGTAAATCTATGTATCTATCTATCTATCTATGTAAATCTATGTATCTATCTATCTATCTATGTAAATCTATGTATCTATTTATCTATCTATGTAAATCTATGTATCTATCTATCTATGTAAATCTATGTATCTATCTATCTATCTATGTATATCTATGCATCTATCTATCTATCTATCTATCTAATCTATCTATGTAAATCTATGTATCTATCTAATCTATCTATGTAAATCTATGTATCTATCTAATCTATCTATGTAAATCTATGTATCTATCTATCTATCTATGTAAATCTATGTATCTATCTATCTATCTATGTAAATCTATGTATCTATCTAATCTATCTATGTAAATCTATGTATCTATCTATCTATCTATCTATCTATCTATCTATCTATCTATCTATCTATCTATCTATCTATCTATCTATCTATCTATCTATCTATCTATCTATCTATCTATCTATCTATCTATCTATCTATCTATCTATCTATCTATCTATCTATCTATCTATCTATCTATCTATCTATCTATCTATCTATCTATCTATCTATCTATCTATCTATCTATCTATCTATCTATCTATCTATCTATCTATCTATCTATCTATCTATCTATCTATCTATCTATCTATCTATCTATCTATCTATCTATCTATCTATCTATCTATCTATCTATCTATCTATCTATCTATCTATCTATCTATCTATCTATCTATCTATCTATCTATCTATCTATCTATCTATCTATCTATCTATCTATCTATCTATCTATCTATCTATCTATCTATCTATCTATCTATCTATCTATCTATCTATCTATCTATCTATCTATCTATCTATCTATCTATCTATCTATCTATCTATCTATCTATCTATCTATCTATCTATCTATCTATCTATCTATCTATCTATCTATCTATCTATCTATCTATCTATCTATCTATCTATCTATCTATCTATCTATCTATCTATCTATCTATCTATCTATCTATCTATCTATCTATCTATCTATCTATCTATCTATCTATCTATCTATCTATCTATCTATCTATCTATCTATCTATCTATCTATCTATCTATCTATCTATCTATCTATCTATCTATCTATCTATCTATCTATCTATCTATCTATCTATCTATCTATCTATCTATCTATCTATCTATCTATCTATCTATCTATCTATCTATCTATCTATCTATCTATCTATCTATCTATCTATCTATCTATCTATCTATCTATCTATCTATCTATCTATCTATCTATCTATCTATCTATCTATCTATCTATCTATCTATCTATCTATCTATCTATCTATCTATCTATCTATCTATCTATCTATCTATCTATCTATCTATCTATCTATCTATCTATCTATCTATCTATCTATCTATCTATCTATCTATCTATCTATCTATCTATCTATCTATCTATCTATCTATCTATCTATCTATCTATCTATCTATCTATCTATCTATCTATCTATCTATCTATCTATCTATCTATCTATCTATCTATCTATCTATCTATCTATCTATCTATCTATCTATCTATCTATCTATCTATCTATCTATCTATCTATCTATCTATCTATCTATCTATCTATCTATCTATCTATCTATCTATCTATCTATCTATCTATCTATCTATCTATCTATCTATCTATCTATCTATCTATCTATCTATCTATCTATCTATCTATCTATCTATTATCTATCTATCTATCTATCTATCTATCTATCTATCTATCTATCTATCTATCTATCTATCTATCTATCTATCTATCTATCTATCTATCTATCTATCTATCTATTTCTTTATTTCTATTTTTTTATCTATGTAATATATATTATCTTTCTATCTATATATTTCATTATTTATTTCTTTCTATTTATTTATCTTTATATTTCTATCTATCTATCTATCTCTCTATCTATTTATTATTTATCATCTATCTTTATCTATCTATCTATCTCTATATATCTATATCTATCATTTTTTTAATATTTCTTTATCTTTTACTTTTTTTTTTTTATTATATCTCTCTATATATTCTTTTTTATATATTTATATCTATCTCTCTATCTTTCTATTTCAATCTATCTATCTATCTATTTTTTATCTGTTTATCTATCTATCTATCTAATCTATCTATGTACAATCTATCTATCTATCTATTTTTCTATATCTATCTATCTTATCTATCTATCTATCTATCTATCTATCTATCTATCTATCTATCTATCTATCTATCTATCTATCTATCTACCTATCTATCTATTAAATCAATCAAATCTATCTATCTATCCATCAAATCAATCAAATCTATCTATCTATCTATTCAGTCAATCAAATCTATCTATCTATCAAATCTATCTATCTATATATCTATCAAATCAATCAAATCTATCTACCAAATCAATCAATCAATCTATCTATCTATCTATCTATCTATCAAATCAATCTATCTATGTTTCTACCTATCTATCTATTTATCTATCAAATCTATCTATCTATCTATCTATCAAATCAATCAAATCTATCTATCTATATATCTATCAAATCAAGCAAATCTATCAAATCAATCAAATCTATCTATCTATATATCTATCAAATCAAGCAAATCTATCTATCTATCTATCAATCAAATCTATCTATCTATATATCTGTCTATCAAATCTATCTATCTCTCTATATATCTATCAAATCAATCAAATCTATCTATCTATCTATCAAATCAATCAAATCTATCTATCTATCTATCAAATCAATCAAATCTATCTATTTATCTATCAAATCAATCAAATCTATCTATCAAATCAATCAAATCTATCTATCTGTCTATCTACCTATCTATCTATTAAATCAATCAAATCTATCTATCTATCTATCTATCTACCTATCTATCTATTAAATCAATCAAATCTATCTATCTATCTATCCATCAAATCAATCAAATCTATCTATCTATCCAGTCAATCAAATCTATCTATCTATATATCTATCAAATCAATCAAATCTATCTATCTATATATCTATCAAATCAATCAAATCTATCTACCAAATCAATCAATCAATCTATCTATCTTTCTATCAAATCAATCTATCTATGTATCTATCTATCTATCTATTTATCTATCAAATCTATCTATCTATCTATCAAATCAATCAAATCTATCTATCTATATATCTACCAAATCAATCAAATCTATCTATCTATCAAATCAATTAAATCTATCTATCTATTAAATCTATCTATCTATCTATCTATCAAATCAATCAATTCTATCTATCTATCAAATCTATCTATCTATCAAATCAATCAAATCTATATGTCTGTCTATCAAATCTATCAAGTCTATCTATCTATCAAATCAATCAAATCTATCTATCTATCAAATCAATCTATTTATCAAATCTATCTATCTATCAAATCTATCTATCTATCTATCTATCTATCCAATCAATCAAATCTATCTATCTATATATCTATCAAATCAGTCAATCAATCTATCTATCTATCTAAATATATATATCAAATCAATCAAATCAATCTATCTATGTATCTATCTATCTATCAAATCAATCAAATCTATCTATCTATATATCTATCAAATCAATCAAATCAATCTATCTATATATCTATCAAATCAATCAAATCTATCTATCTATCTATCAATCAAATCTATCTATCTATATATCTGTCTATCAAATCTATCTATCTCTCTATATATCTATCAAATCAATCAAATCTATCTATCTATCAAATCAATCAAATCTATCTATCTATCTATCAAATCAATCAAATCTATCTATCTATCTATCAAATCAATCAAATCTATCTATCTATCTATCAAATCAATCAAATCTATCTATCAAATCAATCAAATCTATCTATCTATCTATCTATCTATCTATCTATCTATCTATCTATCTATCTATCTAATCTATCTATCTATCTATCTATCTATCTATCTATCTATCTATCTATCTATCTATCTATCTATCTATCTATCTATCTATCTATCTATCTATCTATCTATCTATCTATCTATCTATCTACCTATCTATCCATTAAATCAATCAAATCTATCTATCTATCTACCTACCTATCTATTAAATCAATCAAATCTATCTATCTATCCATGAAATTATCTATCTATCTATCGAATCTATCTATCGAATCTATCTATCTATCTATCGAATCTATCTATCGAATCTATCTATCTATCTATCGAATCTATCTATCGATATCTATCTATCTATCGAATCTATCTATCGAATCTATCTATCTATCTATCTATTTTATCTATTTTTCTATCTTTTGTATCTATTGAAAATATCTATCTCTATAATTCTATTTATCTTTGTACAACTTTATCTCATCTATTTTTCTTTCCTATCTATCTAATCTATCTATCTATCAATTATATCTATCTTATCTATCTATCTACTCTATCTTCTATCTATCTATCTATCTTCTTTTTTATCTATCTATCTATCTATCTATCTATCTATCTATCTATCTATCTATCTATCTATCTATCTATCTATCTATCTATCTATCTATCTATCTATCTATCTATCTATCTATCTATCTATCTATCTATCTATCTATCTATCTATCTATCTATCTATCTATCTATCTATCTATCTATCTATCTATCTATCTATCTATCTATCTATCTATCTATCTATCTATCTATCTATCTATCTATCTATCTATCTATCTATCTATCTATCTATCTATCTATCTATCTATCTATCTATCTATCTATCTATCTATCTATCTATCTATCTATCTATCTATCTATCTATCTATCTATCTATCTATCTATCTATCTATCTATCTATCTATCTATCTATCTATCTATCTATCTATCTATCTATCTATCTATCTATCTATCTATCTATCTATCTATCTATCTATCTATCTATCTATCTATCTATCTATCTATCTATCTATCTATCTATCTATCTATCTATCTATCTATCTATCTATCTATCTATCTATCTATCTATCTATCTATCTATCTATCTATCTATCTATCTATCTATCTATCTATCTATCTATCTATCTATCTATCTATCTATCTATCTATCTATCTATCTATCTATCTATCTATCTATCTATCTATCTATCTATCTATCTATCTATCTATCTATCTATCTATCTATCTATCTATCTATCTATCTATCTATCTATCTATCTATCTATCTATCTATCTATCTATCTATCTATCTATCTATCTATCTATCTATCTATCTATCTATCTATCTATCTATCTATCTATCTATCTATCTATCTATCTATCTATCTATCTATCTATCTATCTATCTATCTATCTATCTATCTATCTATCTATCTATCTATCTATCTATCTATCTATCTATCTATCTATCTATCTATCTATCTATCTATCTATCTATCTATCTATCTATCTATCTATCTATCTATCTATCTATCTATCTATCTATCTATCTATCTATCTATCTATCTATCTATCTATCTATCTATCTATCTATCTATCTATCTATCTATCTATCTATCTATCTATCTATCTATCTATCTATCTATCTATCTATCTATCTATCTATCTATCTATCTATCTATCTATCTATCTATC
>NW_019211859.1:0-7583 GCF_002443255.2 Varroa destructor | reverse complement strand
GATTGATTGATTTGGTAGATAGATTTGATTGATTTGATAGATATATAGATAGATAGATTTGATTGACTGGATAGATAGATAGATAGATTTGATTGACTGGATAGATAGATAGATAGATTTGATTGATTTCATGGATAGATAGATAGATTTGATTGATTTAATAGATAGGTAGGTAGATAGATAGATAGATTTGATTGATTTAATGGATAGATAGGTAGATAGATAGATAGATAGATAGATAGATAGATTTGATGGATAGATAGATAGATTTGATAGATAGATAGATTTGATTGATTTAATAGATAGATAGGTAGATAGATAGATAGATAGATAGATAGATAGATAGATAGATAGATAGATAGATAGATAGATAGATAGATAGATAGATAGATAGATAGATAGATTTGATTGATTTGATAGATAGATTTGATTGATTTGATAGATAGATAGATTTGATTGATTTGATAGATAGATAGATTTGATTGATTTGATAGATAGATTTGATTGATTTGATAGATAAATAGATAGATTTGATTTATTTGATAGATAGATTTGATTGATTTGATAGATAAATAGATTGATTTGATAGATAGATAGATAGATTTGATTGATTTGATAGATAGATAGATTTGATTGATTTGATAGATAGATTTGATTGATTTGATAGATATATAGAGAGATAGATAGATTTGATAGACAGATATATAGATAGATAGATTTGATTGATAGATAGATAGATAGATTTGATTGATTTGATAGATAGATAGATAGATTTGATAGATAGATAGATAGATTTGATAGATAAATAGATAGATAGATACATAGATAGATTGATTTGATTGATTTGATATATATATTTAGATAGATAGATAGATTGATTGACTGATTTGATAGATATATAGATAGATAGATTTGATTGATTGGATAGATAGATAGATAGATTTGATAGATAGATAGATTTGATAAATAGATTGATTTGATAGATAGATAGATTTGATTGATTTGATAGATAGATAGACTTGATAGATTTGATAGATAGACATATAGATTTGATTGATTTGATAGATAGATAGATTTGATAGATAGATAGAATTGATTGATTTGATAGATAGATAGATAGATTTAATTGATTTGATAGATAGATAGATTTGATTGATTTGATAGATATATAGATAGATAGATTTGATTGATTTGATAGATAGATAGATAGATTTGATAGATAAATAGATAGATAGATAGATACATAGATAGATTGATTTGATAGATAGATAGATAGATAGATTGATTGATTTGGTAGATAGATTTGATTGATTTGATAGATATATAGATAGATAGATTTCATGGATGGATAGATAATAGATAGATAGATAGATAGATAGATAGATAGATAGATAGATAGATAGATAGATAGATAGATAGATAGATAGATAGATAGATAGATAGATAGATAGATAATAGATAGATAGATAGATAGATAGATAGATAGATAGATAGATAGATAGATAGATAGATAGATAGATAGATAGATAGATAGATAGATAATAGATAGATAGATAGATAGATAGATAGATAATAGATAGATAGATAGATAGATAGATAGATAGATAGATAGATAGATAGATAGATAGATAGATAGATAGATAGATAGATAGATAGATAGATAGATAGATAGATAGATAGATAGATAGATAGATAGATAGATAGATAGATAGATAGATAATAGATAGATAGATAGATAGATAGATAGATAGATAGATAGATAGATAGATAATAGATAGATAGATAGATAGATAGATAGATAGATAGATAGATAGATAGATAGATAGATAGATAGATAGATAATAGATAGATAGATAGATAATAGATAGATAGATAGATAGATAGATAGATAGATAGATAGATAGATAGATAGATAGATAGATAGATAATAGATAGATAGATAGATAGATAGATAGATAGATAGATAGATAGATAGATAGATAGATAGATAGATAGATAGATAATAGATAGATAGATAGATAGATAGATAGATAGATAGATAGATAGATAGATAGATAGATAGATAGATAATAGATAGATAGATAGATAGATAGATAGATAGATAATAGATAGATAGATAGATAGATAGATAGATAGATAGATAGATAGATGATTTGATTGATTTGATAGATAGATAGATAGATTTGATAGATAGATGGATTTGATTGATTTGATAAATAGATAGAATTGATTGATTCGATAGATAGATAGATAGATTTGATAGATAGATAGAATTGATTGATTTGATAGATAGATAGATAGATTTGATAGATAGATAGATAGGTAGATTTTATAGGTAGATAGATTTGATAGATAGATAGATAGGTAGATTTTATAGGTAGATAGATTTGATAGATAGATAGATTTGGTTGATTGGATAGATAGATAGATTTGATTGATTTGATAGATAGATTTGACTGATTTGATAGATAGATAGGTTTGATTGATTTGATAGATAGATAGATAGATAGATTTGATAGATAGATAGATAGATAGATAGATAGATAGATTTGATTGATTTGATAGATAGATAGATAGATTTGATAGATAGATGGATTTGATTGATTTGATAAATAGATAGAATTGATTGATTCGATAGATAGATAGATAGATAGATTTGATAGATAGATAGAATTGATTGATTTGATAGATAGATAGATAGATTTGATAGATAGATAGATAGGTAGATTTTATAGGTAGATAGATTTGATAGATAGATAGATAGATAGGTAGATTTTATAGGTAGATAGATTTGATAGATAGATAGATTTGGTTGATTGGATAGATAGATAGATTTGATTGATTTGATAGATAGATTTGACTGATTTGATAGATAGATAGGTTTGATTGATTTGATAGATAGATAGATAGATAGATTTGATAGATAGATAGATAGATAGATAGATAGATAGATAGATAGATAGATTTGATTGATTTGATAGATAGATAGATAGATTTGATAGATAGATGGATTTGATTGATTTGATAAATAGATAGAATTGATTGATTCGATAGATAGATAGATAGATAGATAGATAGATTTGATAGATAGATAGAATTGATTGATTTGATAGATAGATAGATAGATTTGATAGATAGATAGATAGGTAGATTTTATAGGTAGATAGATTTGATAGATAGATAGATAGGTAGATTTTATAGGTAGATAGATTTGATAGATAGATAGATTTGGTTGATTGGATAGATAGATAGATTTGATTGATTTGATAGATAGATTTGACTGATTTGATAGATAGATAGGTTTGATTGATTTGATAGATAGATAGATAGATTTGATAGATAGATAGATAGATTCGGTAAATAGATAGATAGATAGATAGATTTGATAGATAGACAGATAGATAGATAGAGAGAATTGATTGATAGATAGATAGATTTGATTGATTTGATAGATAGATAGATAGATAGATAGATAGATTTGATAGATAGATAGAATTGATTGATTTGATAGATAGATAGATAGATTTGATAGATAGATAGATAGATAGATAGATAGATAGATAGATAGATAGATAGATAGATAGATAGATAGATAATAGATAGATAGATAGATAGATAGATAGATAGATAGATAGATAGATAGATAGATAGATAGATAGATAGATAGATAGATAGATAGATAGATAGATAGATAGATAGATAGATAGATAGATAGATAGATAGATAGATAGATAGATAGATAGATAGATAGATAGATAGATAGATAGATAGATAGATAGATAGATAGATAGATAGATAGATAGATAGATAGATAGATATAGATAGATAGATAGATAGATAGATAGATAGATAGATAGATAGATAGATAGATAGATAGATAGATAGATAATAGATAGATAGATAGATAATAGATAGATAGATAGATAGATAGATAGATAGATAGATAGATAGATAGATAGATAGATAGATAGATAATAGATAGATAGATAGATAGATAGATAGATAGATAGATAGATAGATAGATAGATAGATAGATAGATAGATAGATTTACATAATAGATAGATAGATAGATAGATAGATTTACATAGATAGATTAGATAGATAGATAGATACATAGATTTACATAGATAGATAGATAGATACATAGATTTACATAGATAGATTAGATAGATAGATAGATAGATACATAGATTTACACGGATAGATTAGATAGATAGATAGATACATAGATTTACATAGATAGATTAGACAGATAGATAGATACATAGATAGATTAGATAGATAGATAGATACATAGATTTACATAGATAGATAGATAGATAGATACATAGATTTACATAGATAGATACATAGATTTACATAGATAGATAGATACATAGATTTACATAGATAGATAGATACACAGATTTACATAGATATATTAGATAGATAGATACATACATAGATTTACATAGATAGATAGATAGATACATAGATTTACATAGATAGATTAGATAGATAGATACATACATAGATAGATAGATAGATAGATACATAGATTTACATAGATAGATTAGATAGATAGATAAATACATAGATTTACATAGATAGATAGATAGACAGATAGATAGATTTACATAGATAGATTAGATAGATAGACAGATACATAGATTTACATAGATAGATTAGATAGATAGATAGATACATAGATTTACATAGATAGATTAGATAGATAGATACATAGATTTACATAGATAGATAGATGGATAGATACATAGATTTACATAGATAGATTAGATAGATAGATAGATAGATACATAGATTTACGTAGATAGACAGATAGATAGATAGATACATAGATTTACATAGATAGATTAGATAGATAGATAGATACATAGATTTACATAGATAGATTAGATAGATACATAGATAGATTAGATAGATAGATAGAGACATAGATTTACATAGATAGATTAGATAGATAGAGAGATACATAGATTTACACAGATAGATAGATACATAGATTTACATAGATAGATAGATAGATAGATAGATTTACATGGATAGATTAGATAGATAGATAGATACATAGATTTACATAGATAGATAGATAGATAGATACATAGATTTACATAGATAGATAGATACATAGATTTACATAGATAGATTAGATAGATAGATAGATACATAGACTTACATAGATAGATTAGATAGATAGATACATAGATTTACATAGATAGATTAGATAGATAGATAGATACATAGATTTACATAGATAGATAGATAGATAGATAGATAGATAGATTAGATAGATAGATAGATACATAAATTTACATAGATAGATTAGATAGATAGATACATAGATTTACATAGATAGATAGATAGATTTACATAGATAGATTAGATAGATAGATAGATACATAGATTTACATAGATAGATAGATTTACATAGATACATAGATAGATAGATTTACATACATATGATAGATAGATTTACATACATACGATAGATAGATTTACATACATACATAGATAGATTTACATACATACATAGATAGATTTACATACATACATAGATTTACATACATGCATAGATAGATTTACATACATGCGATAGATAGATTTACATAGATAGGTTTACACACATACGATAGCTAGATTTACATAGATAGATTTACCTACATACGATAGATAGATTTACATATATACGATAGATAGATTTACATACATACGATACATAGATTTACATACATACGATAGATAGATTTACATACATACGATAGATAGATTTACATACGTACGATAGATAGATTTACATACATGCGATAGATAGATTTACATACATACGACAGATAGATTTACATAGATAGATTTACATACATACGATAGATAGATTTACATAGATAGATTTACATACATACGACAGATAGATTTACATACATACGATAGATAGATTTACATACATAGATTTACATAGATAGATTTACATACATAAATTTACATACATAGATTTACATAGATATATTTACATACATAGATTTACATAGATAGATTTACATACATAAATTTACATACATAGATTTACATAGATAGATTTACATACGTACGATAGATAGGTTTACATACCTACGATAGATAGATTTACATACATACATACGATAGATAGATTTACATACATACATAGATAGATTTACATACATAGACAGATTTATATACATACATAGATTTACATACATACATAGATAGATTTACATACATACATAGATAGATTTACATACATAGACAGATTTATATACATACATAGATTTACATACATACATACATAGATTTACATAGATAGATTTACATACATAGATTTACATAGATAGATTTACATAGATAAATTTACATACATACGACAGATAGATTTACATAGATAGATTTACATACATACGACAGACATATTTACATACATACGATAGATAGATTTACCTACATAGATTTACATACATACGATAGATAGATTTACATAGATAGATTTACATACATAAATTTACATACATAGATTTACAGACATAGATTAGATAGATACATAGATTTACATAGATAGATAGATACATAGATTTACATAGATAGATAGATAAATAGATTTACATAGATAGATAGATAGATACATAGATTTACATAGATAGATAGATACATAGATTTACATAGATAGATATATACATAGATTTACATAGATAGATAGATAGATAGATACATAGATAGATAGATAGATACATAGATTTACATAGATTAGATAGATAGATAGATAGATAGATACATAGATTTACATAGATTAGATAGATAGATAAATAGATACATAGATTTACATAGATTAGATAGATAGATAGATACATAGATTTACATAGATTAGATAGATAGATACATAGATTTACATAGATTAGATAGATAGATAGATAGATAGGTACATAGATTTACATAGATTAGATGTATAGATACATAGATAGATAGATAGATAGATTTACATAGATAGATAGATAGATAGATTTACATAGATAGATAGATACATAGATTTACATAGATAGATAGATAGATTTACATAGATAGACTGATACATAGATTTACATAGATAGGTAGATAGATAGATAGATTTACATAGATAGATAGATAGATTTACATAGATAGATAGATAGATAGATTTACATAGATTAGATAGATAGATACATAGATTAGATAGATAGATACATAGATTTACATAGATTAGATAGATAGATACATAGATTGGATAGATAGATAGATAAATATATACATAGGTTAGATAGATAGATAGATAGATACATAGATTAGATAGATAGATAGATAGATACATAGATTTACATAGATTAGATAGATAGATACATAGATTTACATAGATTAGATAGATAGATAGACAGATACATAGATTTACATAGATTAGATAGATAGATAGATAGATACATAGATAGATAGATAGATTTACATACATACATACATAGATAGATAGATTTACATACATACATACATACATAGATTTACATACATACATACAAAGATAGATAGATTTACATACATACATAGATAGATAGATTTACATACATACATA
>NW_019211858.1:0-8037 GCF_002443255.2 Varroa destructor | reverse complement strand
GAAACTTGGCTAAAGGAAGCTTGTTTGAGTGTTAACAACTTTTGTTTGTATGAGGAAACTCTGTCCTGAGACTTGGCCAATGGGGGACTTATTTAAGTTTTAACTTCTTTGTATGTGGAAATGTTGTCCTAAAACATGGCCAAAAAAAAACGTTTGTTTTAACCACTTCTTTGTATCTTCCTGAAACTTAGCTAGAGAATACTTGTTTAAGTTTTAACAACTTTTCTGTGTGAGGAGAAACTCTATCCTGAGACTTGACCAACGAGAACTTGGGTTTTAGCAAATATATTGCTGTAAGATTCTGTTTTAAATATGGCCAAAAAGATTTCCTTGACTTTTAATAATTTTGTTGTATGCGGAAATTTTGTCTGAAACTTGGCTAAAGGAAGCTTGTTTGAGTGTTAACAACTTTTGTTTGTATGAGGAAACTCTGTCCTGAGACTTGGCCAATGGGGGACTTATTTAAGTTTTAACTTCTTTGTATGTGGAAATGTTGTCCTAAAACATGGCCAAAAAAAACGTTTGTTTTAACCACTTCTTTGTATCTTCCTGAAACTTAGCTAGAGAATACTTGTTTAAGTTTTAACAGCTTTTCTGTATGAGGAAACTCTATTTTGAGACTTGACAACGAGAACTTGGGTTTTAGCAAATATATTGCATGTAAGATTCTGTTTTAAAATATGGCCAAAAAGATTTCCTTGACTTTTAACAATTTTGTTGTATGCGGAAATTTTGTCTGAAACTTGGCTAACGGAAGCTTGTTTGAGTGTTAACAACTTTTGTTTGTATGAGGAAACTCTGTCCTGAGACTTGGCCAATGGGGGACTTATTTAAATTTTAACTTCTTTGTATGTGGAAATGTTGTCCTAAAACATGGCCAAAAAAAAACGTTTGTTTTAACCACTTCTTTGTATCTTCTGAAACTTAGCTAGAGAAACTGGTTTAAGTTTTAACAACTTTTCTGTTGAGGAACTCTATTGAGACTTGACCAACGAGAACTTGGGTTTTAGCAAATATATTGCATGTAAGGTTCTGTATTGAAATATGGCCAAAAAGATTTCCTTGACTTTTAACAATTTTGTTGTAGCGGAAATTTTGTCTGAAACTTGGCTAAAGGAAGCTTGTTTGAGTGTTAACAACTTTTGTTTGTATGAGGAAACTCTGTCCTGAGACTTGGCCAATGGGGGACTTATTTAAGTTTTAACTTCTTTGTATGTGGAAATGTTGTCCTAAAACATGGCCAAAAAAAACGTTTGTTTTAACCACTTCTTTGTATCTTCCTGAAACTTAGCTAGAGAAACTTGTTTAAGTTTTAACACTTTTCTGTTGAGGAACTCTATTGAGACTTGACCAACGAGAACTTGGGTTTTAGCAAATATATTGCTGTAAGATTCTGTTTTGAAATATGGCCAAAAAGATTTCCTTGACTTTTAAAATTTTGTTGTATGCGGAAATTTTGTCTGAAACTTGGCTAAAGGAAGCTTGTTTGAGTGTTAACAACTTTTTTTGTATGAGGAAACTCTGTCCTGAGACTTGGCCAATGGGGGACTTATTTAAGTTTTAACTTCTTTGTATGTGGAAATGTTGTCCTAAAACATGGCCAAAAAAAAACGTTTGTTTTAACCACTTCTTTGTATCTTCCTGAAACTTAGCTAGAGAATACTTGTTTAAGTTTTAACAGCTTTTCTGTATGAGGAAACTCTATTTTGAGACTTGACCAACGAGAACTTGGGTTTTAGCAAATATATTGCATGTAAGATTCTGTTTTAAAATATGGCCAAAAAGATTTCCTTGACTTTTAACAATTTTGTTGTATGCGGAAATTTTGTCTGAAACTTGGCTAAAGGAAGCTTGTTTGAGTGTTAACAACTTTTGTTTGTATGAGGAAACTCTGTCCTGAGACTTGGCCAATGGGGGACTTATTTAATTTTAACTTCTTTGTATGTGGAAATGTTGTCCTAAAACATGGCCAAAAAAAACGTTTGTTTTAACCACTTCTTGTATCTTCCTGAAACTTAGCTAGAGAACACTTGTTTAAGTTTTAACAACTTTTCTGTGTGAGGGAACTCTATCCTGAGACTTGACCAACGAGAACTTGGGTTTTAGCAAATATATTGCATGTAAGGTTCTGTTTTGAAATATGGCCAAAAAGATTTCCTTGACTTTTAACAATTTTGTTGTAGCGGAAATTTTGTCTGAAACTTGGCTAAAGGAAGCTTGTTTGAGTGTTAACAACTTTTGTTTGTATGAGGAAACTCTGTCCTGAGACTTGGCCAATGGGGGACTTATTTAAGTTTTAACTTCTTTGTATGTGGAAATGTTGTCCTAAAACATGGCCAAAAAAAAACGTTTGTTTTAACCACTTCTTTGTATCTTCCTGAAACTTAGCTAGAGAAACTTGTTTAAGTTTTAACACTTTTCTGTTGAGGAACTCTATTTTGAGACTTGACCAACGAGAACTTGGGTTTTAGCAAATATATTGCTGTAAGGTTCTGTTTTGAAATATGGCCAAAAAGATTTCCTTGACTTTTAACAATTTTGTTGTATGCGGAAATTTTGTCTGAAACTTGGCTAAAGGAAGCTTGTTTGAGTGTTAACAACTTTTGTTTGTATGAGGAAACTCTGTCCTGAGACTTGGCCAATGGGGGACTTATTTAAGTTTTAACTTCTTTGTATGTGGAAATGTTGTCCTAAAACATGGCCAAAAAAAACGTTTGTTTTAACCACTTCTTTGTATCTTCCTGAAACTTAGCTAGAGAACACTTGTTTAAGTTTTAACAACTTTTCTGTGTGAGGGAACTCTATCCTGAGACTTGACCAACGAGAACTTGGGTTTTAGCAAATATATTGCATGTAAGATTCTGTTTTGAAATATGGCCAAAAAGATTTCCTTGACTTTTAACAATTTTGTTGTATGCGGAAATTTTGTCTGAAACTTGGCTAAAGGAAGCTTGTTTGAGTGTTAACAACTTTTGTTTGTATGAGGAAACTCTGTCCTGAGACTTGGCCAATGGGGGACTTATTTAAGTTTTAACTTCTTTGTATGTGGAAATGTTGTCCTAAAACATGGCCAAAAAAAAACGTTTGTTTTAACCACTTCTTTGTATCTTCCTGAAACTTAGCTAGAGAACACTTGTTAAGTTTTAACAACTTTTCTGTGTGAGGGAACTCTATCCTGAGACTTGACCAACGAGAACTTGGGTTTTAGCAAATATATTGCATGTAAGGTTCTGTTTGAAATATGGCCAAAAAGATTTCCTTGACTTTTAAAATTTTGTTGTATGCGGAAATTTTGTCTGAAACTTGGCTAAAGGAAGCTTGTTTGAGTGTTAACAACTTTTTTTGTATGAGGAAACTCTGTCCTGAGACTTGGCCAATGGGGGACTTATTTAAGTTTTAACTTCTTTGTATGTGGAAATGTTGTCCTAAAACATGGCCAAAAAAAACGTTTGTTTTAACCACTTCTTTGTATCTTCCTGAAACTTAGCTAGAGAACACTTGTTTAAGTTTTAACAACTTTTCTGTGTGAGGGAACTCTATCCTGAGACTTGACCAACGAGAACTTGGGTTTTAGCAAATATATTGCATGTAAGGTTCTGTTTTGAAATATGGCCAAAAAGATTTCCTTGACTTTTAACAATTTTGTTGTATGCGGAAATTTTGTCTGAAACTTGGCTAAAGGAAGCTTGTTTGAGTGTTAACAACTTTTGTTTGTATGAGGAAACTCTGTCCTGAGACTTGGCCAATGGGGGACTTATTTAAGTTTTAACTTCTTTGTATGTGGAAATGTTGTCCTAAAACATGGCCAAAAAAAACGTTTGTTTTAACCACTTCTTTGTATCTTCCTGAAACTTAGCTAGAGAACACTTGTTTAAGTTTTAACAACTTTTCTGTGTGAGGGAACTCTATCCTGAGACTTGCCAACGAGAACTTGGTTTTACAAATATATCATGTAAGGTTCTGTTTGAAATATGACCAAAAAGATTTCCTTGACTTTTAACAATTTTGTTGTATGCGGAAATTTTGTCTGAAACTTGGCTAAAGGAAGCTTGTTTGAGTGTTAACAACTTTTTTTGTATGAGGAAACTCTGTCCTGAGACTTGGCCAATGGGGGACTTATTTAAGTTTTAACTTCTTTGTATGTGGAAATGTTGTCCTAAAACATGGCCAAAAAAAAACGTTTGTTTTAACCACTTCTTTGTATCTTCCTGAAACTTAGCTAGAGAATACTTGTTTAAGTTTTAACACTTTTCTGTTGAGGAACTCTATTGAGACTTGACCAACGAGAACTTGGGTTTTAGCAAATATATTGCATGTAAGATTCTGTTTTGAAATATGGCCAAAAAGATTTCCTTGACTTTTAAAATTTTGTTGTATGCGGAAATTTTGTCTGAAACTTGGCTAAAGGAAGCTTGTTTGAGTGTTAACAACTTTTGTTTGTATGAGGAAACTCTGTCCTGAGACTTGGCCAATGGGGGACTTATTTAAGTTTTAACTTCTTTGTATGTGGAAATGTTGTCCTAAAACATGGCCAAAAAAAACGTTTGTTTTAACCACTTCTTTGTATCTTCCTGAAACTTAGCTAGAGAACACTTGTTCAAGTTTTAACAACTTTTCTGTGTGAGGGAACTCTATCCTGAGACTTGCCAACGAGAACTTCTTAGAGTTTTAACAAATATACTACATGTAAGGTTCTGTTTGAAATATGACCAAAGAGATTTCCTTGACTTTTAACAATTTTGTTGTAAGCGGAAATTTTGTCTGAAATTGGCTAAAGGAAGCTTGTTTGAGTGTTAACAACTTTTGTTTGTATGAGGAAACTCTGTTCCTGAGACTTGGCCAATGGGGGACTTATTTAAGTTTTAACTTCTTTGTATGTGGAAATGTTGTCCTAAAACATGGCCAAAAAAAACGTTTGTTTTAACCACTTCTTTGTATCTTCCTGAAACTTAGCTAGAGAATACTTGTTTAAGTTTTAACAGCTTTTCTGTATGAGGAAACTCTATTTTGAGACTTGACCAACGAGAACTTGGGTTTTAGCAAATATATTGCATGTAAGGTTCTGTTTTGAAATATGACCAAAAAGATTTCCTTGACTTTTAACAATTTTGTTGTATGCGGAAATTTTGTCTGAAACTTGGCTAACGGAAGCTTGTTTGAGTGTTAACAACTTTTGTTTGTATGAGGAAACTCTGTCCTGAGACTTGGCCATGGGGGACTTATTTAAGTTTTAACTTCTTTGTATGTGGAAATGTTGTCCTAAAACATGGCCAAAAAAAAACGTTTGTTTTAACCACTTCTTTGTATCTTCCTGAAACTTAAGCTAGAGAACACTTGGTTAAGTTTTAACAACTTTTCTGTAGTGAGGAAACTCTATTTCCTGAGACTTGACCAACGAGAACTTGAGTTTTACAAATATATTGCATGTAAGGTTCTGTATTGAAACATGACCAAAGAGGTTTCCTTGACTTTTAATAATTTTGTTGTATGCGGAAATTTTGTCTGAAACTTGGCTAAAGGAAGCTTGTTTGAGTGTTAACAACTTTTGTTTGTATGAGGAAACTCTGTTCTGAGACATGGCCAATGGGGGACTTATTTAAGTTTTAATTTCTTTGTATGTGGAAATGTTGTCCTAAAACATGGCCAAAAAAAAACGTTTGTTTAACCACTTCTTTGTATCTTCCTGAAACTTAGTAGAGAACACTTCTTTAAGTTTTAACAACTTTTCTGTGTGAGGGAACTCTATCCTGAGACTTGCCAACGAGAACTTGGGTTTTAGCAAATATATTGCATGTAAGGTTCTGTATTGAAATATGGCCAAAAAGATTTCCTTGACTGTTTAACAATTTTGTTGTAGCGGAAATTTTGTCTGAAACTTGGCTAAAGGAAGCTTGTTTGAGTGTTAACAACTTTTGTTTGTATGAGGAAACTCTGTCCTGAGACTTGGCCAATGGGGGACTTATTTAAGTTTTAACTTCTTTGTATGTGGAAATGTTGTCCTAAAACATGGCCAAAAAAAACGTTTGTTTTAACCACTTCTTTGTATCTTCCATGAAACTTAGCTAGAGAACACTGGTTTAAGTTTTAACAACTTTTCTGTGTGAGGGAACTCTATCCTGAGACTTGACCAACGAGAACTTGGGTTTTAGCAAATATATTGCTGTAAGATTCTGTTTTGAAATATGGCCAAAAAGATTTCCTTGACTTTTAACAATTTTGTTGTATGCGGAAATTTTGTCTGAAACTTGGCTAAAGGAAGCTTGTTTGAGTGTTAACAACTTTTGTTTGTATGAGGAAACTCTGTCCTGAGACTTGGCCAATGGGGGACTTATTTAAGTTTTAACTTCTTTGTATGTGGAAATGTTGTCCTAAAACATGGCCAAAAAAACGTTTGTTTTAACCACTCCTTTGTATCTTCCTGAAACTTAGCTAGAGAATACTTGTTTAAATTTTAACAGCTTTTCTGTATGAGGAAACTCTATTTTGAGACTTGACCAACGAGAACTTGGGTTTTAGCAAATATTTTGCATGTAAGATTCTGTTTTAAAATATGGCCAAAAAGATTTCCTTGACTTTTAACAATTTTGTTGTATGCGGAAATTTTGTCTGAAACTTTGCTAACGGAAGCTTGTTTGACTGTTAACAACTTTTGTTTGTATGAGGAAACTCTGTCCTGAGACTTGGCCAGTGGGGGACTTATTTAAATTTTAACTTCTTTGTATGTGGAAATGTTGTCCTAAAACATGGCCAAAAAAAACGTTTGTTTTAACCACTTCTTTGTATCTTCATGAAACTTAGCTAGAGAACACTGGTTTAAGCTTTAACAATTTTCCTGTGTGAGGGAACTCTGTCCTGAGACTTGACCAACGAGAACTTGGGTTTTAGCAAATATATTGCATGTAAGGTTCTGTATTGAAATATGACCAAAGAGGTTTCCTTGACTTTTAATAATTTTGTTGTATGCGGAAATTTTGTCTGAAACTTGGCCAAAGGAAGCTTGTTTGAGTGTTAACAACTTTTGTTTGTATGAGGAAACTCTGTTCTGAGACATGGCCAAGGGGGGACTTATTTAAGTTTTAATTTCTTTGTATGTGGAAATGTTGTTCTAAAACATGGCCAAGAAAAATGTTTGTTCTAACCACTTCTTTGTATCTTCCTGAAACTTAGCTAGAGAATACTTGTTTAAGTTTTAACAGCTTTTCTGTATGAGGAAACTCTATTTTGAGACTTGACCAACGAGAACTTGGGTTTTAGCAAATATATTGCATGTAAGGTTCTGTATTGAAACATGACCAAAGAGGTTTCCTTGACTTTTAATAATCTTGTTGTATACGGAAATTTTGTCTGAAACTTGGCTAAAGGAAGCTTGTTTGACTGTTAACAACTTTTGTTTGTATGAGGAAACTCTGTCCTGAGACTTGGCCAGTGCGGGACTTATTTAAGTTTTAACTGCTTTGTATGTGGAAATGTTGTCCTAAAACATGGCCAAAAAAAACGTTTGTTTTAACCACTCCTTTGTATCTTCCTGAAACTTAGCTAGAGAATACTTGTTTAAGTTTTAACAGCTTTTCTGTATAAGGAAACTCTATTTTGAGACTTGACCAACGAGAACTTGGGTTTTAGCAAATATATTGCATGTAAGGTTCTGTATTGAAATATGACCAAAGAGGTTTCCTTGACTTTTAATAATTTTGTTGTATGCGGAAATTTTGTCTGAAACTTGGCTAAAGGAAGCTTGTTTGACTGTTAACAACTTTTATTTGTATGAGGAAACTCTGTCCTGAGACTTGGCCAATGGGGGACTTAGTTAAGTTTTAACTTCTTTGGATGTGGAAATGTCCTAAAGCATGGCCAAAAAAAAACGTTTGTTTTAACTACTTCTTTGTATCTTCCTGAAACTTAGGTAGAGCACACTTGTTTAAGTTTTAACAACTTTTCTGTGTGAGGGAACTCTATCCTGAGACTTGACCAACGAGAACTTGGGTTTTAGCAAATATATTGCCTGTAAGATTCTGTTTTGAAATATGGCCAAAAAGA